>NC_090385.1:19597302-19770641 GCF_036365525.1 Heterodontus francisci
GTGAATGTCTGACATTCAGGCAGTTTAGAAATCATTGATAAATGCAAACAAAATTGTGCTATGTTTGAAAGTTTAGTTTGTTTAAGGTCTAGGCGTGAAAGCATTTTGTACTGGGCATTCTACAAGTGTTGTATTTGCTGCTATTAAACAATGCAATCTGGTCTCCAGTTTTCTAATTCAGTATTTTGCCCAAACATTCAAATTGCATGCAAGGTAGTAGAATAAATGTGCAACACAGGAGGAGTTTAGAACACAAGTATATGGGAAGCAATTGAGGACAACAGTTCACAAAAGGAACCCAAACAAGGCACTAAATGTTGGATCCTTCTTCTGGGACAGGTGAGAGATTCTCTTTCTCTTGCCGAAGAGCAGCATTTTCCAGCTCCAGCATTGCAACTTTCTCCTCCAACTCTTTGATTTTAAGCTTTGCTGAAAGAAAAAAAAGCTTATTCTTTAGAATCAGGCCCAAACCCCTTTACACAACAGGTTATATACATTTCTCCTTTTATCCCATCAACTCCAATGCCAGAAAGTAGTGTTAACTGGACTGGAGAGAAGACCCCTGTGCATTAACATTGCTTTCTAGGGATAGGCCACGAGCCCTTGGAGACATGATCTGCTCAGTCAAGTTTTCTTTGTAGGTTGTGAACAAAAAAAATATATAATCTGCTTCTGTTTGAGTGACTGCCCATTGAAAAATACTTGCGTTTGTTCTTGGTTTGATGCTCAACTGGTGATAAGTTTCTCAGCAGATCAAATACTTTCATCACCACAACACTTTAGCACTGAGGGGGGAAAAGAAACATATCCAAAAACCTTTTTGCTCCCCTGCAGGCTGGAGAAGTTAATGTTGCACACTTTACTTGATAGATGAATCATGTTCCAATTTTTTTTTTTGGGGGGGGGGGGGGGGGGGGGGGCGGGGGTGGTGAATGGCAGGGGTTGCGAGAATGCACGGCAGTGGCGCAGTGGTTAGCACTGCAACCTCACAGCTCCAGCGACCCGGGTTCAATTCTGGGTACTGCCTGTGTGGAGTTTGCAAGTTCTCCCTGTGTCTGTGGGTTTTCGCCGGGTGCTCTAGTTTCCTCCCACAGCCAAAGACTTGCAGGTTGATAGGTAAATTGGCCATTATAAATTGCCCCTAGTATAGGTAGGTAGTAGGGGAACATAGGGACAGGTGGGGATGTGGTAGAAATATGGGATTAGTGTAAGATTTGTACAGGTGGGTGGTTGATGGTCAGCACAGACTTGGTTGGCCGAAGGGACTGTTTCAATGCCATATCATTCAATCAATCAACAGAAAAAGAACGCAACTTGCCTTTCCCCCTTATGAAAAGGAGGTTGTTTGAAAGACTATTTCTCACAAATAATCAAAACTCTTACCCACTTCAAGCTCCTGTTTGGATTCAGATGTAGATTCTTCTTCTGCAATTTTATTCTGCAAAGACAAAAATCATTCTAAACATGTACAGCCCATCATTTCAGAATGTACAGCCTTTTAAGCACTGCAAAATATGCAACACAAAAATAAGACAGGCTTCATTAAATTTGGTGTAGAAATGTTACTGGAGAGGAATGCCAACAAGAAAGATGCTAGTAGATGCTTCTGAGAAGGGGCCACAGAAGATGCCCCTGTTAGGAATGAGAAATCCCAAATCCCACTCAAGTAAACTAGGCCTCAGCTGATGAACTCTTGTCTATCTGCCCAGATGTCAATCTTCTTGGATGGCAGAAGTGAGGGTTAGGGTGAAAGATAAAAGACAAATGAAGCATCAGGTGACATTTCTACAGGTTTAAGGGTCTTTTAAATTGCAGGCCAAAATTTAACTTTCAAAATCAGTCTCTTTGGGTGGGTGGGGAGGGGGAAGGAAAGGGGTGCAGAGAAAAAAAAATAAAAAATCTACCTGCTCATCAATACTGCTCGCAGGAACTTGCTGTGTGCAAATTGGCTGTGGCATTTCCTCCATTAAAAGTGACACTTCAAAAAGCAAAAGCAAGTCATTGGCTGGGACATTGAAATTGTGACGACTGCTATATGAATGCAAGTCTTTCTTTCCTTCTGAACCTGTATGAGGAAAAGTGTGTGTACAAAGCAGCCAAGACAATTGGCCACTGTGTAGCATAAGGGAGTCAAGATACTGACTAATTACTGCACAAAAAAAACTGAAATGGAGGTTTAAAAAAATATAAATGTCAAGTGCCAAGATCTACAGAAAAAGTCTTCCCAGCTTTGAGTCCCAAAATCCATCAGTTTTAGTTTCACTTGGTCACTGACTGCGGGTTTAAAAATAAACACATTTGCATACCAGATTGCCTTTTGGTTCTGAAGTTAGTCTTTCTCCTGCCTTCACTCCAATCTTCTGCTTACGGTTTTCTGATAGTGGTTTTGTTCCACTTTTCTTTGGAAATTTGACAGTCACCTCTCCTACAGCAAAATAAACCAGTAAGCTTTGACAGAATGGATTTAGAGGGGTGAAAAGTAGGGCACAATAATCAAAATACAGAAACACCAAATGTAATTTTTAAATATAAACTTTGCACTCACTCCTAAGGAAAGTTAAAAGTAGTCACAAAGTAGAGCACCGGAAAACAAAATTTGCAGTCCCCAGGAAATAAAAAAAGTCTTCACCCTCATACAAGATACATCCAAGGATGCAAACAAATAGTAGGGCAAAACAACTGGTAATTGAAAACTAGTGCCAGGAAAACCCCACCTGCCAAGACTGAGGCACACATTTTGCCTCATGAACATTAAAACTTTAAAAACTAATCTGACTGGAAGGACATTTGCATAATACCAGACAATGTGGAAACAAAGGGAGCCAATCCCTGTTCCTCCAATACACAGAAGTGGTCAGACCAGTTTTAGTTACATAGCAGAGTTTTTGAACTCCCAAAGGGTTTTGAGGACAGAGAGAACATAGTGTGCTCATGGACTGAGAAGATCTCCTCTGCCTTCATCACTTCCCACAGAAGTGAATCTTGTAAAAACAAGTGAAACTCAGAGAGAAGGGTTTGCTACATGAACAAAGTTATGATTACTGGGCCCCAATGAATTGAAAGACCATAGCTTCAATCAAAGACTACAGCGAACTAGAGAAACTACAGCAAACTTGAGAAACAGTGACAAGACATTGCCTCAAACTGTTCTACTTATCTTTTCTTCTGCTCTTTTCTATTCCTATCTGCATGTTTATATTGCAAGTGCATGCTAGCATGAGTGCGTTGTATATCCGTAGGTGTGAACTGTAATAGAGTTTAAGTTAAAGGTTTAATGAATTTCCTCTTTCTGCTTTAAACCAAAGAAAACCTGTCTGTTCAGTTCTTTGCCTTATAATTGGAAACTGAACAAGGATTTACAAAAAAGGAGCTCAAAACAGTGTGTTTAAAATTAAACCCTGTTACAATAAGACCAGGTGAAGATAGTAAAAGACCCCTAGACACATTGCTCACCTGGTCATAGCACGAGACAATTTGCCAAGTGCACCATTGAGCACTAGTTCAACCATATGCAATCCATGAAACTAAACTGCAAAAGCCACCAATTTGAAAAAAAAAGCAGGAACCAAGACCCCACAAAAAGGATTCAAATTCACGAATAGTCCTCTAGGTCAGTGACCACACCCTGTACATTAGAGCAGCAGAAAAAAACCTGTACCCTTTGATAAAGTGAAGAAAAAAAAAAAAAAAAAAAAAAAGACCCACCAACTCAATTTGCCCCCAATTTAAAAATAAAATTGTGATTAACTGTATGTGGTGTCAGAAATCTACAAATAAGGCCAAACCAAGAAAAGCTGCAAGCTGCCCCAAAAAGTCAGCACACTCACTTGCAAAGACCATGCAATTGGTGGCCACGCAGATACAGTAGTTATTTTACAAATGGAAAACAGAAGGCCAGAGGATCAACCTCAAAATATTGTCCAGACATGGAAATAGGTATACTGCTCAATACTAGCGATAATTCAACAGCAAGTCAATGCTGTCATGAAATATATCATTGGTGTTTATATACTGTAAATTCCAGTGGTCCTTCTGATGGACATATACTCCTGCATCCTCAGGGGTAATTTGTGGCAAAACTAAAAAGGAATTTTGAAAATTTCAAATATACAGCCGAACATGCACTAGATAAATGTGAATACACCCTGTTAATAAAATATTAGACTCAAACAGATGGCAAGAGTGCTCGCCTCAAGGAAAGTCCTACTTACTTTTCCCAAGAAGCTCTGCAAATATTTAACTTTTCTTAGTACCTCTATTTTAAGAACTGTGTAACAAGGAATAGAGCAAAGTATGCAATAGCAATGCATCCACTTATGGTCTGGGTGCAACAGGTATCCTTCAGTTACAATTTGCCTACACATTTACATCAATACCATAAAGAAAAAAATTAACTCATACCAACTGTCTTGGATCTCTTTGGGGATGGACATAATCTTCTCTTCTGTTCCATTATACTGCCTGGGCGTTTTATGCCAGTCACAATATCTTTGGAGGTCAAAACTAAAGATTTGTTGCCATTTTTGTTGACACTTGGAAGGCCACCCATACCTGTATAAAATACATTTAAAGTGGTAATACCAAAATTTAGGAATACAGTCTTTTCCAGCTGAAAAAAAATTGAAGGGCCAAGTTGAATGGAAAAACAAGAATGTTAGTATAAACTAGGAAAGTTTGAAGAACAAAAGGGTGTGTGAAAGGATAGGGAGTGGGACGGAATGCAACCAAGTTGAAAGTTTACAGCGCAAAGCAGCCACTTGGCCCATCGTCTGCATGGCCAGAAAACCCCCCAGCTTAATCCCACTTTCTGGTTTTTGGACTGTAGCCCTGCAGGTTACAGCACTTCAGGTGCACATCCAGGCAGCTTTTAAAATGAGATGAGCTTTGCTACCTCTACCAGCTTTTAGACAGAGTTCCAGAACCACACCCTCCCCTACTATCCTCAGGTTTTTCCTCACCTCCCCTCGAATCCTTTTATCACTTTAAAATCTATGCCTCCTAGTCACTGACCTCTGCTAAAGTATATAGGCCCTTCCCATCCATTTTGTCCAGGTCCCTCACAATTTTGATAATCTCAATCAAATCTCCCCTCAGCCTCCTCTATTCTGGAGACCACCACCAGCCTTTCCAATTTGTCCTCAGCTAGAATTTTATTGTCCTGGCAACATCTTCAAGTCTTCTCTGTACCCTCTCTAGTGCAATTACCTCATTACAGAAAGGATGTGAGCAGAACTGCACACAGTACTCAAGTTGTGGCCTAACCAATCAGTTACACAGATACAGCATAATCTCTCAACTCTTATATTCTATGTCTCGGCTAATAAAAAGGAAAAGGTCTTCTTAACCACCTTATTGACCTGCCCTGCTACCTTCAGGGATCTGTGGACACGCACTCCAAGGTCCCTCACTTCCTCTACACCTCTCAGTATCCTCCCATTTATTGTTTATTCCTTTGCCTTGTTTGACCTTCCCAAATGCAGCACTTCACACTGCTCTGGGTTAAAATCCAATTGCCACTTTTCTGCCCACCTGACTAGTCATTGATGTCTTCCTGCAGTCTACAGCTTTGCTGTTCACCAACCACGCAGCCAATTTCCTCAATAATATTTGCAAACATCTTGATCATTCCCCCAAAATTTACATCAAATCGTTAATTACCACAAATCAGGGGACCTAGTACTGAGTACTGTGGAATTACACTGGAAACAGAAACTTCCGCAAAAACAAAAATTACCTCGTTTCCTGCCACAGCCAATTTTGTATCCAGCTTGCTACATTCCTCTGGATCCAATGGACATTTTTTTTTTGTTTAAAAAGTCTTCCATGTGGAATCTTGTCAAAAGCCTTGCTAAATCTGCACTACCCTCATCAATCCTCCTTATTACTTCCTCAAAAAAAATAATTCAATCAAGTTACTCAGACACAACCTTCCCTCAACATATCCATGCTGACTATCGTACCCCAGACCCTTTAGAAATGCACAAATTCTGCTGTCAACATTTGGATTATTTTCACATTAGGGCTATTTGTATTGCCAGATACTGCACAGCAGTCAGTTTAACTGAAGATTTTGTTAGTTACCTTGAATGCTACATTTAAATTGGGCAAGATGAAATGTTACAACAAAATTCACTGATTAAAAAAGATCCTAGATAGGACTGAATATCTGGGTGTCATATTAAAAGTCAACACCAGATGGCGTAGATCAGTCACTCAGAACTGAGCCAGAATAAACCAGCAAACTTGCAGACCAACACAGGCTAAAAAATGCAGCAAAAAAATTGTCAGAAGCCAAGACAAAAACAGAAAGTTAAGCATGCATGACAAACAAGATGTTCACTGCTCCTCTTCCACCTAAGAAATAAAACAGGACAGAATCAATCACACGAGATTACAAAATCAGTGTGCTACGATATTTTAAGAAACAAGAGATGCAAGGAGTGCTTAAAATCAGACAGAATGATGTAATTAATCCAGAAAATAGCTCAGAAGCAATTCTATCCAAAAAGCAGAAAATACACAATAACCAGTATTAATTTAGAAGTCATACTTCCAGGAAATTTGTAATACCCCAAACTCATGTAACAAGAAAGAATTAATTTGTTTGGATTTCAGAAATCCACCTTCATGTTAAAGGATCAAAAAAAAAAAAACTTTTATAACAGCACCTTGCACAACTTGATTGACTGAGCTGCTTAGGGAAGCAGTTTTTGAACTGCGTCCTGTTATATTCTAGAGGATTTGGAGGAAAGGCTCCAATAGGTGTGAACACACACAGATCTGTGTGCGTGTCCCAGGTGGGTCAGTTACAATCCAATGCTGTTGCCCAGTATTAATGAATGGTGATTTTCTTTGGCATTAAAAGTTTGGTAACACAAGTCAATTAACTAGTGTAAATCTATCAGTCTTGAGTGTACAAGTGGAGGAGTTGGAATGGTAGCCTTTAATGTAGAAAAACAACTCTGGACTGACCTGTAAATTTGACTGTCTTAATAAAATTGAATTTGTCCAGTCCTTTATCTCCCTTAGCTGAGTGGACAACACTAATGTTGATCAGCGACTGTCTACCCATTCTCCACCACTCTTCGGGAGCAGGTTGTGTTGGGGGTGAGGGCATAAGAGTGGTAAACATATTTCCAAACTGAATTTGGGAACTAAACAATCTAAAACATTAATGCCTGATGCCACAAAATAATGCATGGTGCCAACTGAAGACTCCATTAGTAAGTCAGGGACAGCTACAGGCACCCAGGCAAGCAGCACTTTTAGCACCCAAAACCACTGGATGAAATCAGGAATGCAAAAAGTGTGTGCATAAACAAAAACCACTCCGGAAAAGTGCTGCAAAATAAAAAAGATTATAAAAGCCTTTGTTGCATGGTTAGTCGCGGCTCAGTTGGCAGCACACAAGTCAGAGGTTTTGGGTTCAAGTCCCACTCAAAGACTTGAGCATAACAATCAAGCTGACACTCAGTGCAATACTACACTGTCAGGTTTCATCTGCCCTCAAGTGGACAAAAAAGATCCCTTGGCACTCTTTCAAAGAGCAGGGGAGACAGTGGCATAGTCACAACTAGCAATCCAGAGGCCAGGCGAATGCCCCGAGGACACTGGTTCAAATCCCACCATGGCAGCTGCTGGAATTTAAACTCAATTAGTTAAAAAAAAAAATCTGGAATTGAAAGCTAGTCTAACGGTGCCATGAAATGATTAATTGTTGCAAAAATCCATCTGATTCACAACGTCCTTTAGGGAATGAAATCTGCCATCCTTACTTGGTCTGGCCTACATGGACTCTACACCTACAGCTGACTCTTAACTGCCCTCTGAAATGGCCTAGCAAGCCACTCAGTTGTCAAGGGTAATTAGGGATGGCAATCAATGTCCACATTCCATGAAATGTAAAAAAATCTCTGGTATCCTGGCTAAAATCTGGTCACCATTACATTGCTGAAATCAGCTGCTGTGTTTCCTATATTACAATAGTGACTTCATTTCAAAAGTACTTCAGTGGCTGGAAAACAGAAGTCCAGTGATTGTAAAAGGTGAACTGCAAGTTTTGCTTTTTAAAAAAAATAAAATCTACTTTTAAAGCAGAACCAGCTACCACTATTGAGGGGATGGGGGCGGAAGGCAGCAAAACTATTCTTGTATAGCAAAGCAGATGCCAACCATTTGTGGGGTTCTGGCAAGAACAAAAAAAAAAAAAAGGAATTGTCACTAGACTTTCTTTCCAACCTCCCCCTCAATTGCACAGTAGACTTCAACTGCGCACGCATGATCAGAAAATATGCCATATTCAGTTACAATTTTGCTATTCATTAAATATTCAAGATAGAATTTTAAAAAAAACTTTCACTGAATGTGTGTGTTGCTGGCTAGGTCAGCATTTACTGCCCACCCTTAATTGCCCTCAAGAGGTAGTGGCAATGAGCTTCCTTCTTGAACTGCTGAAGTCCATGTGGTGTAGGTACACCTACAGTGCTGTCAGGAAGGGAGTTCTAGGATTTTGACCCAGCAACAGTGAAGGAACAATGATATAGTTCCAAGTCAGGATGGTGTCAGGAAACATATGGAAAATTACTTTGAATTAAATTGCAGGTTTTGGACAAGTGACAGATTAAAACTAGTGAAAAGGTAAATTCAGATGGCTCACTGAATTGAAGACAAATTATTGGTTTGGCAATTATCCCTACTCTTTTTGCTCAGTCAATGCACAGATTCTAATTAGTGGGATGTGACTAGTGGTGCCCACAAGGATCTTTTCTGGAACCTCAACTATTCACTAGTGGCTTAGATAATGGGATTTAAAAAGCCACATTTCCAAATTTGCCAATGACACCATGATAGGCAGTATTGCATAGATGGAAGCATAAAATTAGAGGTAGATAGATTTAAGTGAGCAGGCAAAACGGTGACAAATGAGAGATCATCCACTTTGGACTTTAAGAATAGAACAGGATACTCTCAATGGTGAAAAGCTAGAAAGTGGCAATCCAAAGATCCAGCTACATAGATCATTAAACTGCCACTATATCTATAGGACTAGTATAAAAGAGGGGGTAGAAGTCATCCTTCAGTTATACAAAGCCTTTGTTAGACTACACCTGGAGTACTGGTAAGCAGTGCTCAGCACACCTTAGGAAGGATAAAATGGCCTTGGATGGTGTTCAGTGTAGATTTACTAGAAATGATACCTGGGCTCCAAGGAGGAGGAGATTACACAAACTAAGGTTGTATTCCCTGTCATTTAAAAAGGTTAAAGGGGGATTTGATCAAAGTTCAAGATAAGAAAGGGAACAGAGGGTAGATTGGGAGAAGTTATTTCTTCTATCTGGAGAGTCTAGGATGAGGGGCATAGTCTAAAAAGCAGAGGCAGTCCTTCATGCAGAGGGTGGTAGAGGTTTGGTACTTTCTTCCACAAACTGCAACTGATGCCAAATTAGTTTTTTTTTGGTTAGCCAAAAGATACTAAGAAATATGGGGCATAGGCAGCTATACAGAACTTGGTCACAGATCAGCCATGATCTCATTGAATGGCAGAACAGGCTTGAGAGGCTAGACAGCAATAGATGGGATGGACTCAAGAGGAGACAAATACCTTGGGAATCATTTGAAACAACTGGATTTGCAATAATTGGTGAGGGTACTTTAGAATCTCTGGATAGATGTACCAAGATGGGTCAAATGGCCTATAATTATTCCAATTGTCTCGTAACCTCAATACCAAATTTAAAAAGTCTAATTTAAATACTTTTTATGCTGTCTTCTTGATCAAGTACTATTGTGCATACTTCGTTTAACTTCCATTTGGTTAAAAGTTACATTGAAATGAAGCAGAAATTCAATTTTAAAAATAAAGCACATCATTCCTGTATAGGACTTTAAGTATTATTACAGGCTATCAAAATTAACATCTCTTTACAACATCCCAAAACAAATCATCTACAAAGTCATCTAGTCCTGCATTAATGGGGGTTGCTTAGTATCCAAATTGCACTTGCAGTGGGAAGTAATGAGTGAACAAAGTATGAAGTACTATAGCAGCTCAGTAGTGTTTTCAGCATTCTTCCCTAATTTAATCAGCAAGGTGCATCAATGCACTCGACAATATTTACAGCTTACCTATATTAAAGAGTTCGGCCTGTTTGGATTCAGCTTTTTGGGTTTCCTGCACAGGTAGTTTTGACAGTGCCAGTGGAGATCTAGTCTTCAATCCAGGTATCTTTGTGACAGCTTTCGCCAAAAGTTGATTAGATTCTGCTTTAGGAGGCATCTGAAAGAGATCAGGAGATTTCTCTAAAGTATTGATCCAGTGAGCAGGGATATTGCCCAGAGGTCCTGTCAGTACATTAGATCAGGATAGATAGTCTAATTGCCCTATTCTTAAATGCCATCCTTGATTAAATACACATCTCTATTATCTAGATATTACTAAGCAATTAGCAAAATCAAGCTCCAAACTGTAAAATACTAGAGATTTTGGAAACTTAAAAAATGCTGAAATACACGAGGCAGCATTTGTAGAGAGAGAGAAAAAAAAACGTTAATGTTTCAGGTCATGCTGAAAAGGTAATTAATCTGAAATGTCAGGTTTCTCTCCACAGATGTGGTCTGAGCTGCTGATGCTTGCAGCATTTTCTGTTTTCCTTTGAAGAAAAGTTTTAGCATCTCTGGCAGCTTCTGTACCCCCCCTCCTAAAAAAAAGGTAGTAAATGACCATTGATAAGTGAATTTTCATGCAGGCCTTAATCATTGATAAATTCCCTCTTGCTAGTTATTAAGCCCAAGCAGGATCGTAAAATTAAAGAGAACGGATTTTTAGTGCCCCAATGCTCAGTAACTTGTAGTATTTTCATTTACAATTGAATCAATTCCAATTCTGGGAGAAAAAAAAAAAGAAACCAGATACTCCTGCCCCCACCCGAAATTGGGAAGCTTTAAATAAAATCAATCCTTGCTCACAGGCTACCAACCAAATGAATTGTTGTACTACTTGCACCCATTAGTTGCTACATACAAGTGAGCTACCTCGGTGAAATACAGAATGGGGTGTAACAGGTAGTTGCGAAAATACACTTACTTTGGTATGGGTTCCAACTTGGCATGATGGAATCTGGTTATTTCCTGCATTCTGCCCAGTCCCCATTACACTACTTAACCTTCCCAAGGTCTGACGAGGCTTTGGAAGGCACATCTTTGAAAAACTAGGTGGCTGCATTGGAGGTTTTCCTCCTCTTCCTACAATGGAAGAACCTAGTTTAGAGGTTCGAGCAGGAAAAGGTAGAGAGCTCTTTTCAGCTCCACATATCTGTGCTTCATTAATGTGTTTCCTTCTGGCTCCAGGGAGATAGGACGTATGTTTTAAGGAACCTGCAGTTGCTACTTTGGTTTGCTGCAATTGCTCTCCAAGTCTTGGTGCATTTACAATTTTTCTACTACAAGTTTTAGTTTCGGTCACATCAACGCGAGAGCTTCTGGAGTCATCTTTGGTCTTAACCTCTTTATCTGGGCAATCAACTCCATGCGAGTCATCCTGAAGAGTGGAGGAAGAGGTCTGGAAAGAATGGTCAAGTGGTAGATATTCCAGAAAACTCTGTTTCAATGCAACAGATGGAGTGGACATGCAGTTGGGAGCCCATTCTGAATTCACTAGATCATGAATAAATTCTGCATGCTCACCAATATTTAGTTCCTTGTTTTCTGAGGGGTTTATCAGATGTAGAGACTTTTCCAGAGCCCGAGTTCTTTTATGCAATTCTGCAGAACAGCTGAGGTCACCATCACCTTGATTTGCTTCATTTAACCTTTTCTCTGTACATGTAGAATCATCCCCCTTTCCTAAATTGAGAGTTGAAGTTGAATCTTTTGAGTTACTACTTCCACCATTCTGCTCTTGCTGCAACTCTGATATAGAATCTAGAGCACTTCCTTGATGGCCTTCACATTTTCTCACAAGTTGAAGATTTTGGAAACTCAGTGGTACTACTTCATTTGCGCCGCCTAAAGATTGCGGCAGCTTGGAATTGGGAAAATTGTTTGTTTTGCTGGTGTTATTTTCCAAACTCTCTTCATGCTTTGATGCATCAAATGTAGCATCTTTGCAGTCATTCACAGTCATGATTCCATTTGACTGCACTTGATCACCTGTAGCTAGAAGCTTCTTGCAACTGGACAAGGTAGTTGCTTTGCTACCATTTTCATGATTGCCTTCATGCTTCGATGCATCAAATGTTGCATTATGGTCATCCACAAGCATGGTACCATTTAACTGTACAATGTCTCCTGTAGATGGAGGCAGCTTGCCATCAGATAAGGCAATTGCCAGGAGGTCATTCCCAAAACTGCTTTCATGCTTTGAGGCATCAAATGTTGCATTTTGGTGGCCCTCCACAGTCATGGTACTATTTAACTGCACTATGTCTCCTATAGATGGGGGTAGCTTGCAGTTGGACAAAGTAGTTGCTTGGCTATCAGTTTCGAGACTGCCTTCATGCTTTGAAGTATCAAATGTTGCATTTTGATGGTCATCCACAATCATGGTACCATTTAACTGCACTAGGCCTCCTGCAGATAGTGACAGCTTGCAATTGGATACAGTAGAGGCCTGGCAGTCATTTCCAAAATTGCTTTCATGCTTTGATGAATCAAATGTTGCATTTTTATCATCTCTCAAAGACATGGTTTCATTTAACTGGATTAAATCTCCAGTAGAAAGAGATGGCATGGCATCTAACAAAGCAGGTGCCTTGTAGAGCTCATTTTCAAAACTGTCTCCATGCTTTGGCACAATTTTATTTTCATTGACACTTAGTGTGGTTTCTTCACATGACAGCAAGTCACTCCTAGACACAGAGGGCTTGCAGTCAGTCAAAGTCTTTGCTGGCACAGAACTTTTACAAGAGGAATCATTCTTTGTGCATAAAGATGGTGTATTTGATGCAACACTCAACACTATGGTTTCATCCAACTGAATTAATTCGACTGTACATGGAGATGGCTCGTAATTGGATACAGTGGGCAACTTGCTCAGGCCATTTCTGGAATGGACATCATGCTTTGGGGTATCAAGGACACCATTTTTGCAGTCATTCAGGTCACTCAGCATCAGAGTTTCATTTAACTGGATTAAATTTCCTGTAGAGGAGCAAGGCAGAGTTCCAGTCTCAATAAAGTCATTATTTATCTTGGCACTAACAGATGGGCTTTCAGTTTGTATTGCTTCTAGTGCGTTAATTAGTTGACAACTGGTATCCTTCAAGCCATTTTCTTGCAATTGTGAAGTGTAGCCACCTTTTGGAGATTTTGCTGGCGAGGTGTCTGAATAACAGGAGTATACAGAACAGTCAGATGGTGCAGGTTCCTCATTTATTATGGAAACATTAGTCATAGGAACTGGATTTATTGCAACTAGATGGGCAGGACAGGTCTCACTTTTATTGCTTAACTCAGCAGCTATATGCAGGCATTCTTGTGCAACAAAACTGGTTAATAAAGGTGACAAGTTACTAGGTTCCACAAGTGGAAGAGAGAAATGGGCAGATTGGGTTTGCTCATGTTCAGGTATACTGTCAGCAACACTGATGTTGGGCAAGCACCGTTGTATCATTACCACATCTAAATCTTTTGTTTTTAAAGGAATCTGCCTTGTACATTTGCCATCAGCAGGTGGAAGACAATAGGTTGCATTTAGAGAATTTTCTTTTGGGAGTGCAGCCATTTTGAATTTGCTATTCATTTTTCTATCCAATTTTTGGGTAGAATTTAGACTCAAGCAGCCTGTGCTGAATCGCCTATTTTTGACAGTTGAGATGCTTGGCACCCTTGAAATTTGTTTCGCAGAAGCTTTCAAGTTATTGGTACCAACAGTCTGTGGCTTTTTTGAGCAGCTTTGAAGGGGACTTTTTCTGATCGGCAGCGAAAGTCTACATTGTAATGCTTCTTCTCTATTCCCCTTAGCAGCTGTGGGAGTAACTGCATTCCGTGAGGTTCTAGTAAAAACATTCGTTGAAGCACAACGTTTTGGTGCAGCTACTGAAGACCTCATTGAACTCAGTCTGGATAAGTGACATTTCAGCATGGAGGCAAGGGAAGAAATAAAGAAAAAAAAAATACATTAGCAGGTCAGCAATAATTTTTTTTTTAATAAATTGTATACTCAGGCTTTTGTGACCACAAGGCAAGTATTACTCAAGCATTTAATGGATTTCTTTGCTAAAAATTATTTGCTCAAAGAATTATGTATATTGGATTACATAAATTGAATTTAAGCCAACTGATATTTTTGTTGATTAAGAAATAGTAAAATGTTCTAATTGTTTGGACCTGAAATAATTTTTAATAGCTGCAAGACAGGACAAACCAGAATAGAGTCTTTCTTCATTCTAATCTAATGATACTTCACTGCGAAGGCAAAGGCACTTCAGCTGCTTCAATGACCTTCCCTCCATCATAAGGTCAGAAGTGGGGATGTTCACTGATGATTGCAAAGTTCAGCACCATTCACGACTCCTCAGATAATGAAGCAGCCAGTGTCCATATACTGGAAGACCTGATCATCCAGGTTTGGGCTGATGTGTGGCACAATTGTTACTTGCCACTTAAGTGCCAGGCAATGACCATCTCAAATAAGATTTTAGATTCTTTAGATTTAGAGATACAGCACTGAAACAGGCCCTTCAGCCCAGAGTCTGTGCCGACCATTAATCACCCATTTATACTAATCCTACACTAATCCCATATTCCTACCACATCCTCACCTGTCCCTATATTCCCCTACCTATACTAGTGGCAATTTATAATGGCCAATTCACCTATCAACCTACAAGTCTTTTGGCTGTGGGAGGAAACTGGAGCACCCGGAAGAAACCCACACAGACACAGGGAGAACTTGCAAACTCCACACAGGCAGTACCCAGATTTGAACCCGGGTCACTGGAGCTATGAGGCTGCGGTGCTAACCACTGTACCACCTTAAACTGCTAACCATATGCTGTTGAACATCAAGGGAATTACTATCACTGAATCCCCCACTATTAACATCCCGGGGGAGCACCACAGACCAGAAACTGAACTAGACCAGCCACAAATGCAGTGGCTGGCAATTCTGCAGCTAATAACTCACTCCCGTCTCCCTAATGCCTGTCCACCATCTACAAGGTAGAAGCCAGGAGTGTGATGGAATACTCTCCACTTGCCTTGATGGATGCAGCTCCAACAAGAAGCTCAACACCATCCAGGATAGAGCAGCCCACTTGATTGGCACCCCATCCACCACTTTCAATATTCACTCTCTCCACCGACACACAGCAGCAGTGCGTACCATTTACAAGATGCACTAACAACTCACCAAAGCTCCTTAGACAGCACCTTCCAAACCCACAACCTCTACCACCAAGAAGGACAAGGGCAACAGATGCATGGGAACACCACCACCTGCAAGTTCCCCTCCAATCCACACACTATCCTGACTTGGAACTATATCACCATTCCTTCACAGTCACTGGGTCAAAATCCTAGAACTCCCTCCCCAACAGCACTGTGGGTGTACCTACACCCAAAGGGCAGCAGCAGTTTAAGGCAGCAGCTCACCATCATCTTTTCAAGGACAATTAGGGATGGGCAATAAATGCTGGCCTTGCCAGCAACACCCACATCCCCCAAACAAATGAAAAAAAAATTTGGAGATGGTTTAGGAGCTGGACTCAGTTGGAAAGGATAATTAAAAGTGATGCAATCACCAGAAACAAAATCACATGGTAATTTAATTGCATTACAATGATTTAATGCAATCAAGATATCAAACTAATCAAGAAATCAGATAAATATTAACACAATCTCAACTGCAGATCCATCAGTACTGCTCTCACATTACAATCAGGCTCCTTCTACATAACAGCATTGTCCCAATTTCACCATATACATTCAACTCATTCATTGATCATTGTTGAGACTGAAATGCTTAATGGGCAAAATGCAATTTACATTCTGAAACACAAGGCAGTCAGCTTCACCCAAGCTTACAAAAGTTATTAAAAGAGATGGACACATCCAATAATATTGGTACAAAAAAACCCCCTTGATATTCAAACATGACCAGTATCCCAAACGTTCAATGGCCGCAAGAAAAAAAAATCTTGACCATGACTAAGGTCAGAGTCTGAGAGTTTCTCTCCTGGTCCCAACTTGTCTTTCCCCAATACGACCCTCCTCTGCCATTGAAGGGCTACTAACAAGACACAGCAAAGTGAGTAAGGCCAGCAGCCAAACCCCAAGGTTCCAGGAAAAGACTGAGATTAATACAAATATCTAGTCACAAGCTGACGAATTTCCCAAGTGTTTTGTAGCCAGTGAGATACAGACCCTAGCGGAATGTGAGAGGCAGCTTCCACCCCCTCCTCCAGTAACCGAAAACAACGTCAAGGTGGCCCAGAAAAACAACAGAATACAAACCTCCCCGACATCGGCCTGCCAGTTAAGTTCACGCCCACTGGTGCCGGTGTCCCACTCCAGCTGCCCGGACTCCGGACTACCTCAGCAATGCCAACACTCGCCGGCAAACCGCCGCTTTTGAACCTGACGCCCCGCCCCCCGCCAGTCTCGCTCCAGCTCTCGCGAGTTCTCCGTCCCCAGCCGGCGCCAATTTCAAATTGCAGGAAGTAACAAGTCATTCATTGTCTATGATATTGTATACATTCAGTTTGTAATATTGCATTTAATATTTATACTTGCATTGTGTATGATATTGTATGTAATCATAGTTTATGATATTGTATATACTGACCCGGTACACAAAAGTCCGAGTATCAGGCCTGTGTCCTCAGTAATATAAAAGCAAAATACTGCGGATGCTGGAAATCTGAAACAAAAACAAGAAATGCTTGAATCACTCAGCAGGTCTGGCAGCATCTGTGGAAAGAGAAGCAGAGTTAACGTTTCGGGTCAGTGACCCTTCTTCGGACCCTTCCGAAGAAGGGTCACTGACCCGAAACGTTAACTCTGCTTCTCTTTCCACAGATGCTGCCAGACCTGCTGAGTGATTCCAGCATTTCTTGTTTCTGTGTCCTCAGTACCTTGCTCTATGGCAGCGAGGCCTGGACAACGTATGCCAGCCAAGAGCGACGTCTCAATTCATTCCATCTTCGCTGCCTCTGGAGAATACTTGGCATCAGGTGGCAGGACCATATCTCCAACACAGAAGTCCTCGAGGCGGCCAACATCCCCAGCATATACACCCTACTAAGCCAGCGGCGCCTGAGATGGCTTGGCCATGTGAGCCGCATGGAAGATGGCAGGATCCCCAAGGACACATTGTACAGCGAGCTCGTCACTAGTACCAGACCCACCGGCCGTCCATGTCTCCACTTTAAAGACGTCTGCAAATGCGACATGAAGTCCTGTGACATTGATCACAAGTCGTGGGAGTCAGTTGCCAGCAATTGCGGGCAACCATAAAGGCGGGGCTAAAGCGTGGCGAGTCGAAGAGACTTAGCAGTTGGCAGGAAAAAAGACAGAAACGCAAGCAGAGAGCCAACTGTGTAACAGCCCCGACAACCAATTTTATCTGCAGCGCCTGTGGAAGAGTCTGTCACTCTAGAATTGGCCTTTATAGCCACTCCAGGCGCTGCTTCACAAACCACTGACCACCTCCAGGCGCTTACCCATTGTCTCTCGAGACAAGGAGGCCAAAGAGGAAGATAATATACATTCATAGTTTATGATATTGTATGATATTGCATACATTCATTGTATATGATATTGTATACTTTCGTTGTACATGATAGGGTATACAGACATAGTTTCTGATATTTTATGATGTTATATATATTCATTATATGATAGTGTATGCATTCCCGGTTTATGATATTTTTATGATGTTAAATATATTCATTATATGATATTGTATATATTCATAGTTTATGATATTGTATGCATTCATAGTATATTGTATACTGTATACATTCATTGTTTGGGATATTCACTGTATCTCCTAACATCATAAAAACTGTGTGCGCAGTTTCCCCTGGTCGGTTGGTGCCGAAAGGAGTTGAAGAAAAACCCGGATCCCGCTATTTAATCCCTTAGTTCGTAATGTTTGTGGAACTGTAATTGATTAATCACTAATAATTCATAAAAGCACTGATATTAGTACTGAGGTGAATTCAATTTTACCTCAGTGTTTTTATCCCACTATTTAGTGGGGATGCATTAGGTATCCATGCCAGTGGGTTGCTACCTGTCCACGTGAAAGTTGAGATACTTGGCTGATTCCTCCCAGTGAGGGATACCATTCACTGATCAGGAAATTACAGACAGTGAAAGGAGTGATCTTAGTCAATGCATTTTTCCTGATTTCCATTTATTGTCAATATTCCTGGTCTGCATTTACCCAAATTCATATTTCTGTACATATTTATCCAATACTTTAATTTGCATTCCTTATTTAGGTCCATTTTCCAATCCAAATACTTAGTTTATAATATTATACAAAGAGTCACAGACTGTCTCTCCCATACCTGTAACTTGTTCTACTTGACTATAAGCGTCAAGAAAATTGTGGTCATGGGACATCTCCGCCCCTGATCACTCTAAGTAACACCCCACTTGAAGTGGGGCAAATTGTGCTACCTTGGATCCATGGTGACAGACAATCTATCCCTTGATGCAGAGCTCGATCCAAGCATAGGGAAAGCAGCTACCACCTTTTGCCGACTTGAAAAACGCGCAATGGATAACACCAAGCTGACCCTTAGGACAAAGCT
Source organism: Heterodontus francisci (assembly GCF_036365525.1). Lineage (NCBI taxonomy): Eukaryota > Metazoa > Chordata > Chondrichthyes > Heterodontiformes > Heterodontidae > Heterodontus > Heterodontus francisci. Next base: position 19,616,064 of record NC_090385.1, read on the forward strand.
GATGGTTTATAAGGTAAAAGCAAAATACTGCGGATGCTGGAAATACTCAGCGGGTCTGGCAGCATCTGTGGAGAGAGAAGCAGTGTTAACGTTTCAGGTCAGTGACCCTTCTTCAGAACTGGCAAATATTAGAAATGTCAAAGGTTATAAGCAAATAAAGCGGGGGTGGGGCAAGAGATAACAAAGAAGAAGGTGTAGGACAAGGTCACAGAATAGTTGACCAGAAGGTCATGGAGCAAAGGCAAATAATATGTTAATGGTGTATTGAAAGCCAAAGCATTAGTACAGATAAGGTGTTAACAGACTGATATTTGAACAGCCGCAAGGACAAACATGAAAAAAGAAGTGGGTAAGCAAACTGAACAAACTAAGATGAAATAAAATAAAATAAACACAAAAAATATATAAAAAAAGAAAAAATAACTAAAAATAAAAGTAAAATGGGGCGCCCGTCCTGCTCTGAAATTAATGAACTCAATGTTCAGTCCGGCAGACTGTAGCGTGCCTAATCGGTAAGTGAGATGCTGTTCCTCGAGCTTGCGTTGATGTTCACTGGAACACTGCAGCAATCCCAGGGCAGAGATGTGAGCGTGAGAGCGGGGGGGGGGGGGGAGTGTTGAAATGGCAAGCAACCGGAAGCTTGGGGTCCTGCTTGTGGACTGAGCGGAGGTGTTCCGCAAAGCCGTCACCCAGTCTGCGTTTGGTCTCCCCAATGTACAGGAGACCACATTGTGAGCAGCGAATACAGTATACTACATTGAAAGAAGTACAAGTAAATTGCTGCTACACCTGTAAGGAGTATTTGGGGCCTGGGATAGTGAGGAGTGAGGAGGTAAATGGGCAGGTATTACACCTCCTGTGATTGCAGGGGAAGGTGCCATGGGAAGGGGATGAGGTGGTGGGGTAATGGAGGAGTGGACAAGGGTGTCACGGAGGGAACAATTCCTTCGGAATGCTGAAAGGGGAAGGGAGGGGAAGATGCATTTGGTAGTGGCATCATGCTGGAGATGGCAGAGGATGATCCTTTGGATGTGGAGGCTAGTGGGGTTGAAAGCGAGGACAAGGGGAACCCTGTTGCGGTTCTAGGAGGTAGGGGAAGGGGTGAGGGTAGAGGTGTGGGAAATGGGCCGGAAACGGTCAAGGGCCATGTCAATCACTTTGGGGGGGGGGGGGGGGCGGTGGGGGGTGAAATCCTCAGTTGAGGAAAAAGGAAGACATATCAGAAGCGCTGTCATGGAAGGTAGCATCATCAGAGCAGACAGGTCGGAGACAGAGAAACTGGGAGAATGGAATGGAGTCCTTACAGGAGGCAGGTGTGAAGAAGTGTAGTCGAGGTAGCTGTGGGAGTCGGTGGGGCTTATAATAGATATTAATAGACAGCCTATCCCCAGAGATGGAGACAGAGAAGTCGAGGAAGGGAAGGGTCGGAGATGAACCATGTAAAGGTGAGAGAAGGGTGGAAATTAGAAGCAAAGTTGCTAAAGTTTTCCAGTTCGGGGCGAGAGCAGAAAATGGCAGCGATACAGTCATCAATGTACCGGAAAAAGAGTTGGGGGAGGAGGCCTGAGTAGGACTGGAACAAGGACATATCTCACAAAAAGACAGGCATAACTAGGACCCATGTGGGTACCCATAGCAACACCTTTTACTTGAAGGAAGTGAGTGGAGTTGAAAGACAAGTTGTTCAATGTGAGAACAAGTTCAGCCAGGCGGAGGAGGGTGGTGGTGGATGGAGACTAGTTGGGCCTCTGTTCAAGGAAGAAGCAGAGAGCCCTCACACCATTCTGGTGAGGGATGGAGGTGTAGAGAGATTAGACATCCATAGTGAAGAGGAGGCGGTTGGGGCCAGGAAACTGGAAATTGTCAAAATGACGTAGGGCATCAGAAGAGTCACAGATGTAGGTGGGAAGAGACTGGACCAGCGGAGAAAAGATAGAGTCAAGATAGGAAGAAATAAGTTCAGTCGGGGCCCGAAATGGTCATCAGACCTGCAGACAAGGGTGGTGCTGTTGTTGTCTTGCGTACTGACCTCTACCTTGCAGAGGCTCAGCGCCAACTCTCAGACACTTCTTCCTACCTCCCCCTGAACCATGACCCCACCACCGAACATCAAGCTACTGTCCACAGAACTGTCACGGACCTCATCTGCTCTGGAGATCTTCCCTCTACAGCTTCCAACCTCATAGTCCCACAACCCCAGCCAGCCCGCTTCTACCTCCTTCCCAAAATCCACAAACAGGACTGTCCCGGCAGACCCATTGTGTCAGTCTGTTCCTGCCCCACTGAACTTATTTAGAGTCATAGAGTTATACAGCACAGAAACAGGCCCATCGGCCCATCGTGTCTGTACCGGCCATCAAGCACCTATCTACTCTAATCCCATTTTCCAGCACTTGGCCCATAGCCTTGTATACTATGGCATTTCAAATGCTCATCAAAATACTTCTTAAATATTGTGAGGGTCCCTGCCTAGAGGTCGGTATGCCAGACAACAACAGCACCACCCTTGTCTGCAGGTTTGATGACCATGTCGGGCCCCGACTGAAGTTATTTCTTCCTATCTTGACTCTATCTTTTCTCTGCTGGTCCAGTCTCTTCCCACCTACATCCGTGACTGCCAAGGCCATCCAGGATGATGGTAAGTTGCTACGTTATGCACCTTTTCCACTCACTTCTCACCCTCATCCTGAAAGATGCCATGAAATGGAAACTTCAAATGGAGAGACTAGATCTCCTGCTTTCTCCACACCCACCCTTCCCTCACCCCCTCCCCTCCCCTTATGCTTTTGTGCTTTCAGTCAAGAATTGCCACCTGGTCAGCTACTGAGCCTCATTATGGAGGGCAAGAGTAACAGCGGTCCTCTGAGGAAGACGCACCAGCATTTGACTTAAAACCAGCAGCCACCAATTCAGACACCAGCACCGTTCATACCTTAGAGGCTAGTATAGGTTCATGATCAGCACGTGGTGAGTCACCTAGCACAAGTGGACAAGGCGGTTGCAGTTGGGTTCTGCTGCAGGGGGCTCAGATGAGGACTTTGTTGGGGTGAACTACAGAAAATTGCTGATTAACATGCACACCAAGATGCCTGGTGTATTGGTAGCCCTGCCAGTTAACCTCCAGTCACTGGCTAGGAGCATGGAGGACACTGGCTCCACTGTGACTCAGGACATCACGCAGAGCTTGGAGCCCATCCTTTCAACCATGGAAGTGGTGGTCAACTCCATGGCATATGAACATACAAACTAGGAGTAGGCCACTCGGCCCCTTGAGCCTGCTCCGCCATTCAGCAAGATCATGGCTGATCTGATTGTAACCTCAACTCCACATTCCTGCCTACCCCCGATAACCTTTCTCCCCCCTGCTTATTAAGAATCTATCTACCTCTGCCTTAAAAATATTCAAAGACTCTGCTTCCACCGCCTTTTGAGGAAGAGAGTTCCAAAGATTCACGACTCTCTGTCTTAAATAGGCGACCCCTTATTTTTAAGTAGTGACCCCTAGTTCTAGATTCTCTCACAAGAGGAAACATCCTTTCCACATCCACCCTGTCAAGACCCCTCAGGATCTTATATGTTTCAGTCAAGTCGCCTCTTACTCTTCTAAACTCCAGCGGATACAAGCCTAGCCTGTCCAACCATTCCTTGTCTTTGCCCACTTACTTAACCTATCTATATCCCTTTGTAGTCCCCTTATGTCCTCTTCACAAGTAACTTTCCTACGTATCTTTGTGTCATCAGCAAATTTAGCAACCATACCTTCAGTCCCTTCATCTAAGTTATTTATATAGATAAAAGGTTGAGGCCCCAGCACAGATCCCTGTGGCACACCACTCATTACATCTTGCCAACCAGAAAATGACCCATTTATGTCTACTCTCTGTTTCCTGTTAGCCAGCCAATCTTCTATCCATACCAATGTGTTACCCCCAGCACCATGAGCTTTTATTTCTGCAATAACCTTTGATGTGGCACCTTATCAAATGCCTTCTGCAAATCTAAGTACAATATATCCACCGGTTCCCCTTTATCCACAGCACATGTAACTCCCTCAAAGAACTCCAATAAATTGGTTAACATGATTTCCCTTTCACAGAACCCTGTTGACTCTGCCTGATTATCTTGAATTTTTCTAAATGCCCTGCTATGCCATCTTTAATAATAGCTTCTAACATTTTCCTTATGACAGATGTTAATCTATCTGGCCTGTAGTTTCCTGCTTTCTGTCTCCCTCCCTTTTTGAATAAAGGAGTTATATTTGCTATTTTCCAATCTAATGAAACCTTCCCCGAATCTAGGGAATTTTGGAAAATAAAAACCAACACCTCAACTATCTCACTAGCCACTTCTTTTAACTTGTCAGCCTGCAGCTCCAACAATTTGTTCAGTACCACTTCCCTGGTGATTGTAATTTTCTTGAGTTCCTCCCTCCCTTCCATTTCTGACTTACAGCTAATACTGGGATGTTACTTGTATCCTCAATAGTGAAGTCCAATGCAAAATATCTGTTCAATTCATCTGTCAGCTCCTTATTATTCATTTTTAATTCCCCAGACTCACTTCCTATCGGACAAACGCTCACTTTGTTAACTCTTGTCTTTTTAAAATATCTTTAGAAACTCTTAATATCTGTCTTCATATTTCTAGCTAGCTTTCTCACATATTCTAATTTTACCTTCCTTATCAATCTTTTAGTCATTCTTTGCTGTTTTTTATATTCTGTCCAATCTTCTGACCTGCCTCCCATCTTTGCGCAATTATATGCTTTTTCTTTAAATTTGACACTATCTTTAACTGTTTTAGTTAACCACGGATAGCGGGTCCCACCCTTGGGTTCAGAGAGCCCAGTAAGCGGCCGTTCTGCCCGGCAAGTGGCCTTTCTGGCTGATGAATTTGCTTTAATTTATAAGTGGTTTCCCAGGAGAACCTTTCCTAATCACCCTAACAAATCCGAAAAGGAAAAAGGGTGGGAAGGTGATATCAGCCCAGGCAGTCCTGGAAGAGAAAGGAAAGCAGAAGACACAGGCAGCCCTCCTCAAGCCAAAAAAGAAGGTGCTGGGAGCAAGAGTACGACCTGGAGACCTGTGTGCTTCCATTATAATAAAGCAGGGCATTTAAAAGTTGACTGCTGGAAACTAGAGGGAAAACCTGTAGGGTTAATCAGGGCACACCTGCTCAGTGAAGAGTGGAACCTGATGGAAAGCATAGCAGAACAAGCTGTGGCTTTAACTGCAGTAAGAGTGAGTCCCAGGAAGTCTACCGCTGCAAGTCCAGGAAAACTTAATAGGGTTCCTGAGGGTTATCAGGGTTTTGTGTCTGAAGGGAGAGCAGCCCCGTACGCCTCGAGTGGGGCAAGCAAGCCCATAATAATTCTCAGGGACACTGGGACCACTAGATCCCTTTTACTGGGAAAAGGCCTGACCTTTCCCCCAGAGTGCAGTGAACACCAAAATGGTGGTGAATGGTATTGGAGGGCAATTTATGCCTGTTCCTGTATACTGGGTACACCTGGAGTTCGACCTAGTTTCGGGACCGGTGACTGTAGGGATTGTATTTGCCTGTGGATGGGGTTGACCTGCTCTGGTGATCTGGTGGGGGTGAAGGTGGTAGCCCCCCCAGTAGTGAAATAAAGACTGCAGGAGGTCAGAGAGACAGGGCACTTGCAGGAGACGGTCCCCTGCAGTTTCCACGAATGTGTAGTGGATCAGGCCATGATCAAACCAGTTCCCCCAGAGGAGACTGCATTGGCACTGCAGGCAGATGACCATGAGGTCTGCCTGTCCGAGACTTTCTTTGGAAAGTTAGGAGACCCAGGGAATTAATTAAATGGATTTTGCCTAGCTGAAGCTCAGTGAGCCGACCCAATATTGCAAGAGTTAGCACAGGCTGCCCAGTCTGAAAGTGAAGCAGAGTGAGTCCCTGATTGCTACTATTTAAAGAATGAGGTACTGATGAGGAAATAGACTTTTCCTCACAGACCTGAGAGCAAGGAGTGGGCAGTAGTTCACCAGTTAGTGGTGCCACAGAGGTACCAGGGAGAAATGTTAAGAAGGGCCCACGAGACTACAGTGGCTGTACATGCCGGTATACGAAAGACCAAAGCCCGCATAAGACAGCAGTTTGACTGGCCAAAACTCCACAAAGATGTGGTGGAGTACTGCAGGAGTTGCCACAGGGGAAACCCCAACCGACAGTGAAAGCTGCATCCCTAAGTCCTGTACCGGTGTTAGGAGGACCCTCCAGTCGAGGGCTGGTGAACTGTAAGGGACACCTGCCAAGAACAAAAGGGGACAGGCAGGCACAAGGCTGGCAGAAGTTTAGAAAGAGAAGGGGAAAAAGTGACCAAGAGGGCAGGTTAAAGGAAGTCCGGGAGGAATCCCGGATGACAACCCCTACTGTCCGTTCAGCCAACCCTGAAAAATGTGAGAAGTTAGACCTCACATCCTCCTATGTGGATCCAGACACTAGAAGCACCCCACCACAGTTGCTAACAGCAATTGCAGGAACCTGCAGAGACAAAGGAAGACTTCTAGGGAGCACAGAAACCATGAGGGTGATGCCTCACCTAGTTGAAGTGCCACAGGGGATTGCAGTTGCGTCTGCACCAATACCTGCAGGCAGGAGTGTCCCAAAGAACAAAGGGGAGATTAACAAAGAATGCTCCCTTACAGTCAGAGAAAATGGGAACCACCCATCCCCTGAAGTCAAAAGCCTTTGCATGACTCAGGAAAGCACTAAAAGAGAGTCAGGATAGACCCACCCACTACCAACTCTCCTGAAAAAAATAATGACTTCAACAGGAACAAAGACCCTCTGCAGTCATGGCAATGGGCAAACTGAAGAAAAACTTCCTCAAAGAACCACATGGATACTGGGATGCCAATAAGGAGAAATCAAAGCAGCACTGGCATCCAGAAAAGACAATTTTAATAAGCTTTAAGATTTATGAATGAATGGGAATGAATGAGAGAAATACATGGTTTTCTGTATCTTATATATTTTTCTCTCAACCCTTTTAATGAAATACGCCTTTTTTTCAAATCACATTTCATTCCCCTGGGTGTGGCATGTCATGCAGGCCCGCACCTGCCAAGAATGAGGCATATTAATTTCACCACCTGGACATTAAATTTCAAATTGTTGCTGGGAAGAAGGGAAGGCCTGATACAAGGGGTTGCCAAGCCCCTGGCTGGAAGGACATTTTTGTATATTAACAGACACTGCTTGAGACAAAGGACCATTCCCTGACCCACCCAATACACAAAGCCAGAATTGGTTATGCCAGTCACGTGACCTGCCAGCTGACCAACTTGGGGAGTTTTAAATTGTAGAGACAGTGTTTGAACTGGCAGAAAGCTCTTTGCTCCTGGACTGGAAAAGACCTCCTCTCCTCCTGTCTGCTCCCATCTCTTTCTCACGGATCTCCGAAATCCACTGAAGTCACGTGAACCCCAAGAGAGAGAAAAGTCTCCTACACTGAACAAGGTTTAAGAAGAATACTGGGCCCCAATGAAAAGCAAGATCATAACTTCAAACAAGGACTCTACAGCGAGCTTGAAGCACAGTAACAAAAATTCCTCCTCAGAGATCGCCTCAAACCTTTCTACTTTATTTTTTTCTTCTGCTCTTTTCTGTCTCTATCTGCATGTGTGTATCGTGTATGCATTCTAGCGTGGGTGCGTCTTGTATCCATAGGTGTTAACCAAATTAGAGTTTAAGTTTAATAAATTTCACTTTTCTTCTTTAAACCTGAGGAAGCCTGTTTGTGCTCATTTCTTTGTTTTATAATTGGAAAGTGGGTGAACAAGGGGGAGTTCAAAACACAGTGTTTAAAAATTAAACCCGGTTACAGTAAGGCCAGTTGAAGGCTGAAAGGGAATCCCTAGACTTCTTTCTCACCTCCACGTAACAATTTTTGTAACCTCTAGCCTTATCTGCTCTTATTTACTCTTAGGTTTGTACTCTCTGTCTTCCTGTCATGATCTGTTTATCATTTCCCATATGAATACCTTTCTCCCTTGCCTTGTCTCTACTCTTTGATTTACCACATATTCTCAAATTTGATCCCTTGCCCTCACTATTTAGTTTAAAACTCTCTCTACTTCCCTGGTTATGTGGGTCGCTAGAACAATGGTCCCAGCATGGTTCAGGTGTAGACCATCCCAACAGTACAGCCCCCACTTTCCCCTCAGACCGGAAACCACTTCTACCACACCAGTCTTTGTGTCACGCATTCATTTCTCTAATCTTATTTGCCCTATGCCAGTTTGCTCCTGGCTCAGCTAATAATCCAGAGATTATTACCTTTGAGGTTTCGCTTCTTAATTTGGTGCCTAGCTCCTTATACGGACTATGCAGAACCTCTTTCCTTGTCCTGCCTATATCGTTGGTACCTACATGGACCACAACAACTGGATCCTCCCCCTCCCACTGTAAGTTCCTCTCCAGCCCTGAGCAGATGTCCCGAACCCTGGCACCGGACAGGCAATACCACCTTCTGAACTCTCACTCTTTGCTCCAGAGAACAGTGTCAATCCCCCTTACTGTACTGTCCCCTACTGCCACTACTTTCCTTCTTGCTCCCCGCACCTGAACGGCTTCCTGTACCACAGTGCCATGGCCAGTCTGCTCATCCACCTTGCAGGCCTCATTTTTGTCCACACAGGTTGCAAGCACCTCAAACCTGTTTGACAATTGCAAAAGCTGAGGCTCCTCCACTACTGTCTGCTCGGTCCCCTTACCTGCCTCACTCATGGTCACACCCTCCTGTCCCTCACCGCTGACCAAAGCAGACGATCCTATTCTAAGGGTGTGACCCATCTTCTGGCACAAAGTGTCCAGGTATCTCTTCCCCTCCCTGATGTTGCGCAGTGTCTGTGGTTCGGCTTCCAGATCAATAATCCTGATCGGGAATTCCAGCACTGCCCGACCTACCCATTATGGGGCATCTGGTGGTCACTGTTACAGCTTCTACTGCAGCACAAGCAGAGATCTCCTGATGTCTCAGTACTGCAATGGGAGCTCAGACGGAGGTCATGAGATCCCTGGTTGCTGCGATCTAGTCTCAGACTGCTGCCATCTATGATTCTCTATGGTTTTCCATGGTTCTATTGCTGGAAGGTGGGATTAGATTGGGTGGGCTAGTTTTTCAGCTGGCACAGACACAGTGGGCTGAATGGCATCTTTTTGTGCTCTAACTTTTCTATGGATCTATGGTTCATCTAGATACAGACAGCTGCCATTGCAGATGCAGATCTCAGTGTCAATGGGACATGCAGACTCTCACAGTAGTCCGGCAATTTGTACTCCAACAGATTACTGATTGCTGAGGCGCCACCCTGGAGGAGTGGCAGTGGCACCATGGAGAAACGAACCTGCTGTCCTCTTTCAGGATGATAGCATTCCTACTCCCTACTGCCATTCCGCCATTACTGTTGCCTCTCAGCCAGCCAGCCCAGACTGCTGCCACCTATGCCAAGGTGGTGCAGTCAGAAGTCGGGTCCTCAAGGCCCAGAGCTGCTCAAGGGCATCCTTCAAGGCATCTGGAGTCTCCCTCAGTGAAAGTCAGCAGCTTTTCACCTGCCATACTGCAGCCACTGGGGTAGCACTGCATTGAGATGCGTGGCCAGATAAGGGCACCCACAAGAAAGGCACTAAGGGGATGCACAAGGGTGATTTTTTTTTGTATTATTGATGTGTTGCTGCACAAAGTTGTTGAGTGAAGGTATTTGCTGTTGGCCGTTGTTGAATGATGTTAGCCAAGGGGACTTTGTGATGGGAAGTGGAATATGGATGTACTGTTACGGTATGGTGGGTCCATGTTGGTGTGGGGAGTTTCCATTTAACTGAACAGAAACCTCACAATGTGGTCCCTCTTGGTCCATCTAATTGCACTTGGTGGATGTGGTCTTCTCCCTGCCTCCTCCTCCTCTCCTTCCTGAAGTGGTCTCCAGATTGGTAGTGGCTGAGCCCTCAGAATGGCTAGGTTGTGGAGGACACAGCATACTTGCACAAACATGGACACCCTCTCAAGAGTGTACTGTAGAGATCCCCCTGAGCGATCTAAGGAGTGAAATTATTGCTTGAAGAGGCTAATGGCTTGCTCCATGGTGTTGCAGGTTGCTCCATGGCTGTCACTGAAGGCCCTTTACCTCATGTGGTGAGATGGCGGAATGGGGCCATGAGCTATATGTGGAAGAGGTAGCCTCTGTTTCTCAATATTGCGGACTGGCACAGGATAAAAGCATCTAGGTACTGCCAGGATGGTGGGCATTCACCGAGATAAATTTCTTGATGTAGTCACATATGAACTGCATATTGAGAGCAGGATAGCCCTCGCACTTGCAGTATCGCTTTCCGTTGACGTGGGAGGTCCGTATAATCAGTCGATAGGGCCCTGGACCATTAGGACACATGCTATCCTGATGCATCTACATGCCCTTTCATCTTGGTGTCCCCTCTTTAGAGAGAAGAGTATGAAGTCCCCTCTCCTTCTCTAGAGTGCAGCTGTGACCTCTCTGATACTTCTATGCATGGTGCACTGTGATAGGTTGCTGATGTTGCCTGCTCCCACCTGGAAGGATCCTGTAGCGTAGAACGTAAGTGCGATGGTAAGCTTCACGACCACCGGAAGGTGTGGTGTTGTAGTGTTTTGAAATTGCAATTGTATTGTGCATCGTGTACTCTAGAGGCTGCTGTAGTACACACATGCTAGCAAAGTGAAACTAAAACAGACTGAATAAAAAGAGAAGCCTTTATGTTCAGCTGCTACAGTCTTTGTCTCTCTGTCTTTGCCTCATATCCTATGCCAAACCCGATTAAACTTCACTCAAGTCCCAAGGACACCACAATAGCAATGTGGTAAATAGAAAAAGGATGGAAAAAAAACGGAAACATTGCTTTCAGATATGAAAATTTTGGAAGGTTTTTATCTACTTTCACAGACAGCATTTTAACTTGGAGACAGTGTTTGAGTGACACGTAGGAAGCTTGTACAGTGTATACACACACACTGATCTCTCCAAAATAACCATACAATCAAAAAAAAAAATCTCGGATCACTGCTGAGACGTTTCCTCTGAAAGGAGCGTGATCCCGGATCCTTTATCACTGTGTTGCTGATCAGTATGGTGTCGTGTATGCCCAATCTACCACCTTTTAATGTGGATTCAGAGCCATCACCTTTATGCCCACATTGGCAAAAGTGGCTGCGATGGTAGGAAGGTACGATGGCAGGTTTCGCAATCACAAGCGACACAAGGAAAAAATCCTTATATCTACACTATGGAGGTGAAGAATTAGAAGATATCTTTGAGAAATTTACACCTAAGCAAAATGACTACAACTCAGCAAAAATGTGCTGACAATCTACTTCACACCCAAAAATAACACCATATACGAAACCATTGTCTTCTGACACACTAAGCAAGAAGCCAACGAGACAATTGCCCAATATTGCATAAGCTTGAGGAAACTAGCAACCAAATGTGACTTTGTTGAAACTGAACATGTTGAACGAGAAATCAAATCACAAATAATCAAAGGCTGTCTCTAGTCAACTAAACTGAAAAGCACTTGAGAAAGACAGAAAGCTGTCAGAGCTGCTGGAGTCAGCAAGATCACCATCGCTCTTAGAGTTCAGAGCTACTGAAGTTAAGGCTAAGAATAGCTACCACACTCCAATCTCAACTCCAGGGAACACAGTTCATTGCTCACATGCCAGGAAACCACCTGCAAAGCAACAACAGCTGTCTCACAGAGTTGTCACTCATCCAAAGAATGTTTCCACTGTGGTGATGCTTACCCACAATGGACAGAGTGTCCTGCTACTGGTAAATGGTGTAAAGCCTGTGGAAAACCCAACCACATTGCTCATGTTTGTTGCTCATCAGCAAAATCAACTAAGACCAATACCAACCGAAGGGTATGCGTCCAACAGCAAGAGAATGTAGATAAAGTAGAGGTGGATGACCCTGAACATACTCTCTCTCAGGCACAGCAAACAGCCACAAGTAACAGTGACCATTGGCCGCTCGGAAGTAGATGTGCTCATCGAGACAGGATCACCTGTCAATGCCAGTGGAGGCAAAGCATTCAATAACTTCAAGATTGCCCATTCACTGCAAACCAGGGAACATGAAAATTTTCCCTTACAGCAGTGACAAAGCACTGAAAATTCTCCGGACTTTTGAAATGCCAGTCTCATTCAAAGACACTAGAATGAATGCTCTATCCAATGTCATATCTGGAGAATGTGACATGCTTATTAGTTTCCACACAGCAGCAGATCAGTACATAATTGCATTCACATATGTGATTCCTACGCATAACAAAAACATTCTTGAACTGTATGCTGATCGCTTCACTGGTATCGGCAAACTGAAAGGTTTTACATGCAAGCTGTATGTAGACTCTAATGTGCCTCAGTCGCGCATCAACGGCGACAAATATCATTTCATGTCAGGAAACAGAGAAAGAACATTAACGCCTACTTGACCTTGACATTATTGAGAAAGTTGGGGATGAGCCTCCCGCTTGGGTTTCACCCACACAAGTTGTCAAGAAAGCCAGGAGCAAGAACCAGATTAGAATCTACGTTGATATGAGATCACCAAACCAAGCCATACAACAAGAAAGACACTTGACACCAACAATTGATGACATCATAGAGAAAGTGAATGGTGCTAAACACTTTGCTAAACTTGACCTCAGTGCAGGCTACCATCAAATCGAGCTTGCAGAAAAATCGAGATATCTTACTGTATTCTCTACTCACATTGGACTTTTTCGATCCGTAAAGCTCAACTTTGGAGTCAGCTCAGCAGCTGAGGTATTTCACCACATGGTCCAATCTGCACTTCAAGGACTTGAAGGCAGGCTGAACGTCAGTGATGACATTCTCATCTATGGCCGCACCGAAAGGGAACTTGAGACAAGCCTACATGCCTGCCTACAACATCTCAGAGAATGTCTCACCTTAAACAAAGACAAGTGCTTGTTTAATGAAAAAGGAATTGAATTCTTCGGTCATGTGTTTAATGGTGAAGGAATATTACCAGATCCACGGAAAGTTCAAGCCATTGCAAATGCTGCAGATCCTATAAACATGCCCAAAATCTGGAGTCTGTCTCATACTGTAGTCATTTCATTCCTGACCTCGCTCTGCTATCTGCCCCCGCTACGCAATCTGACAAAAGAGATTACCAAGTGAGAATGGACTAATCACACAAACAGGCAGTCCACCAGATCAAATGACGTTTGTCAGCAAGTTGCACAAATGCCTATTTCAACCATGAGAAAACCACCCAGCTGGTCGTGGATGTAAGCCCGGTTGGTTGAGTTGCAGTTCTCATACAGAAAGACAAGACTGTTAACCCATTAATCGTTGCAATGGCAAAAAGATCCCTAATGCCTGTAGAGCAACGTTATTCGCAAACAGTGAGAGAAGTGCTCTCAATCACATGGGGTATCTTAGACTTTCATCTCTACTTATATGGAAGCGAGTTTAATGTAATAACCAATCAAAGAACACTAATGTGCTTATTCAGCAATCCACATAGCAGACCACCCATTTGAATAGAACGTTAGATACTCAAACTACAAGAATACAAGTTTGATGTTGAGTATCAACCAGGCAAGCTCAACCCAGCGGATGACCTGTCGCGACATCCGTTGTCGACAGTTGGTCCTACTAATCGCGAGGAAAAGGTTACTGAACAACATCTCAACTATGTAAGCATAAATGCGGTGCGAAAGTCACTAAAACTAGCTGACATCAAAGCAGCAACAAAACAAGATGAGACTTTACGATGATGTATGGAAGCTATAGAATCATGAAACTGGAAAGACATGATCAAGGAAGTGTCTACAAATGAAATCGTTCACACACTACAAGGTATTCCCAATATTTGAAATGAGCTCACTGTTATAACCACAGCTGATCTTGCATTACTCAATGACTGTATTGTCATTCCACACTCATTGAGGGAATGTGTTATCGATATAGCACATTGAGGACACCAGGGAATTGGCAAGACCAAACAACTCCTTAGGGAAAAGGTATGGTTTCCAGGAATTGACCGCATGGTGGAGCACAAAGTCAATCATCGTTTGCCATGTCAGCAACCACAATGTCAAATCTCCATGATCCTCTCAAGATGTCTGAACTACCTCCAGGACCATGGATTGAAGTCAACGTTGACTTCACAGATTTGCCCACTGGCAAACACCTACTTATTGTCACTGACGACTACAGCAGATTCCCAACCATGGATTTAGCTATGTCAACATCAACAAAACAGTCATCCCAAAGCTTGACCAGCTCTTTGCCTTGTTTGGAATCCCTCAAACGGTAAGAAGTGACAAAGGACCCTCATTCAACAGTGATGAAATCAGCAAATTCGCAAACTACCTAGGGTTCATTCATAGGAAAATCACATCCCATTGGCCACGACATCGAGAGATTTATACAAATCTTGAAAAAAATGATACGTACAGCTACTGTTGAGAACATGTCATGGAAGCAAGAGCTACATCATTTTCTTCGTAACTACAGAGCGACACCTCACTGACTACAGGAAAACCTCCAGCTGCACTCATCTTTGCACATTCCATGGGCACACGTCTACCTGAGTTACCTGCGGAGCTAATGATCAACATGTAGGCAAACGCGATCGAGAACAGAAGGATCGCATGAAAGTACATGCAGAGCGAAACATGAAATTTAGAGCTACACCGCTAAAGCCAGGAGATAAAGTAGTTGTGAAGCGTGATGGTCATATTAGAAATCTAACAACTCCTTATGACATCTAACCATTTGTTGTGACCAACACAAAAGGATCAATGATCACTGCTGAGCGCGGTTCAATCATCACAAGAAATGCGGCATTCTTCAAAGCACTGAAACCACGACTCGGAAACACTGAATCTGATTCTGACATGGACACCTCAGATGAAGAACATGATTCAAATGAGACCACATCTGATGTCAGATGATATCCTACTCATGAGAGAAAACACCCACTATACTTAAGTGACTATGTTACAAAATGAACTATTTTGTTTATCGTCGTAGTTTTGGAAACAAATCATTGAAACATGCTATGTCTCTCATTTACTAAGAAGGGGAGGAATGTGGTGTTATAAAAACAAAAAGTGCTGGAAAGTACTCAGCAGGTCTGGCAGCATCTGTGGAGAGAGAAGCAAAGTTAACGTTTCAGGTCAGTGAACTTTTATCAGAACTGGCAAAGGTTAGAAATGTAATAGGTTTTAAACAAATAAAGTGGGGGTGGGGCAAAAGATAACAAAAGGGAAGGTGTTGATAGGACATAGGGTCACAGAGAATAATTGACAAGGAGGTTTTAGCTTAGTTTTAGAGATACAGCACTGAAACAGGCCCTTCGGCCCACCGAGTCCGTGCCGACCATCAACCACCCATTTATACTAATCCTACACTAATTCCATATTCCTACCACATCCCCACCTGTCCCCACATTTCCCTACCACCTACCTATACTAGGGGCAATTTATAATAGCCAATTTACCTATCAACCTGCAAGTCTTTGGCATGTGGGAGGAAACCGGAGCACCCGGAGGAAACCCACGCAGACACAGGGAGAACTTGCAAACTCCACACAGGCAGTACCCAGAATTGAACCCGGGTCGCTGGAGCTGTGAGGCTGCAGTGCTAACCACTGCGCCACTGTGCCGCCAGAAAATTATCTACGGGTCATGGGGCAAAGGCAAAGAGCTAATAGTGTGGTGAAAAACAAAGCCTGAGTGCAGAGAGGGTGTTAAATGACAGAATAATGAAAGCCCTAGACAAAAGCACAAATAGGAAAAAAACAGTGGGCAGGCACATGGTAAAAAAAATTGAATGATGAAACAAACTAAAATATAATAAAATAAAAAATGAAAAGGGGTGCCAGTCATGCCATGAAATTATTGAACTCAATGTTAAGTCCGGCAGGCTGTAGTGTGCCTAATTGGTAAATGAGATGCTGTTCCTCAAGCTTGTGTTGATGTTCACTGGAACACTGCAGCAAGCCCAGGACAGGGATGTGGGCATGAGAGCAGGCGGGTGTGTTGAAATGGCAAGCGACAGGAAGCTCGGGGTCATGTTTTCAGACTGCATGGAGGTGTCCCGCAAAGCCGTCACCCAATCTGCGTTTGGCCTCCCCAGTGTGGAGGAGACCACATTGTGAGCAGCGAATACTGTATACTAAATTGAAAGAAGTACAAGTAAATCGTTGCTTCACCTGAAAGGAGTGTTTGGGGCCTGGGATAGTGAGGAGAGAGGAGGTAAATGGGCAGGTATTACACCTCCTGTGATTGCAGGGGAAGATGCCATGGGAAGGGAACGAGGTGTCGGGGGTAATGGAGGAGTGGACAAGGATGTTGCAGAGGGAACAATCCCTTCGGAATGCTAACAGGGGAAGGGAGGGGAAGATGTGTTTGATAGTGGCATCACGCTGGAGGTGGAGGAAATGGCGGAGGATGATCCTTTGGATGTGGAGGCTGGTGGGGTTGAAAGTGAGGACAAGGGGAACCCTGTCGTGGTTCTGGGAGGGAGGAGAAGGGGTGAGGGCAGAAGTGCGGGAAATGGGTCGGACATAGTTGAGGGCCCCGTCAACCACAGAGGGGAGAATCCTCGGTTAAGGAAAAAGGAAGACATATCAGAAGCGCTGTCATGGAAGGTAGCATCATCAGAGCAGACATGTCGGAGATGGAGAAACTGGGAGAATGGAATGGAGTCTTCACAGGAGGCAGGTGTGAGGAAGTGTAGTCGAGGTAGTTGTGGGAGTCGGTGGGCTTATAGTGATTATGAGTAGACAGCCGATCCCCAGAGATGGAGACAGAGAAGTCGAGGAAGGGAAGGGAAGTGTCAGAGATGGACTATGTAAAGGTGAGAGAAGGGTGGAAATTGGAAGCAAAGTTGATAAAGTTTTCCAGTTCTGGATGGGAGCAGGAAATGTACCAGAAAAAGATTTGGGGAAGGGGGCCTGATTAGGACTGGAACAAGGAATGTTAGACATATCCCACAAAAAGACAGGCATAACTAGGACCCATGCGGGTACCCATAGCAACACCTTTTACTTGAAGGAAGAGAGTGGAGTTGAAAGACAAGTTGTTCAATGTGAGAACAAGTTCAGCCAGGCGGAGGAGGATGGTGGTGGATGGGGACTGGTTGGGCCTCTATTCAAGGAAGAAGCAGAGAGCCCTCAAACTGTCCTGGTGAGGGATGGAGGTGTAGAGAGATTGGACGTCCATAGTGAAGAGGAGACAGTTAGTGTCAGGAAACTGGAAATTTTCAAAATGATGTAGGGCGCAGAAGAGTCACGGATGTAGGTGGGAAGAGAGTGGACCAGGGGTGAAAAGATAGAATAAAGAAAGGAAGAAATAAGTTCAGTGGGGCAGGAATAGGCTTGCACAATGGGTTTGCCGGGACAGTCCTGTTTGTGGATTTTAGGAAGGAGGTAGAAGCAGGCTGTCCAGGGTTGTGGGACTATGAGGTTGGAAGCAGTAGAGGGAAGATCACCAGAGGAGATGAGGTCAGTGACAGTCCTGTGGACAGTAGCTTGATGTTCGGTGGTGGGGTCATGGTTCAGGAGGAGGTAGTAAGTTGTGTCTGAGAGTTGGCACTCAGCCTCTGCAAGGTAGAGGTCGGTACGCAAGACACCAACAACACCAGCCTTGTCTACAGGTTTGATGACAATGTCGGTGTTAGGCCTGTGAGAACGGAGTGCAGCAAGTTCAGAGGGGTCAGGTTAGAGTAAGTGAGGGAAGCAGAGAAATTGAGATGGCCGATGTCTCGCCGACAGTTTTCAATGAAATGATCAAGAGCGGGTAAGAGGCCAGAGGGAGGGGTCCAGGTAGAGGGAGAATGCTGGAGGTGGGTGAATGGGTCTGCTGGTCGGGGGGAGGACTCCTGGTCAAAGAGGCGAGCACTGAGGCGAAGGCGACAGAAGAAGAGCTCAATGTCATGCCGAGCACGAAATTCATTGAGGTGGGGGTGTAAGGGGATAAAACTGAGTCCTTTGCTGAGTACAGATCGTTCAGCGTCAGAGAGGGGAAGGTCAGAGGGGATAGTCACCCTGCCTCCTGTAAGGACTCCATTCTATTCTTCCAGTTTCACTGTCTCCGATGTAGCTGCTCTGATGATGCTACCTTAACAACGCTTCTGATATGTCTTCCTTTTTCCTCAACCGAGGATTCCTCCCTCTGTGGTTGACAGGGCCCTCAACCGTGTCCGGCCCATTTCCCGCACCTCTGCCCTCACCCCTTCCCCTCCCTCCCAGAACTGCGACAGGGTTCCCCTTGTCCTCACTTTCAACCCCACCAGCCTCCACATCCAAAGGATCATCCTCCGTCATTTCCGCCACGTCCGGCGTGACGCCACTACCAAACACATCTTCCCTGTCAACATTCCGAAGGGATCGTTCCCTCCATGACACCCTGGTCCACTCCTCCATTACCCCTGACACCTTGTCCCCTTCCCATGGCACCTTCCCATGCAATTGCAGGAGGTGTATTAACTGCACTTTCACCTCCTCTCTCCTCACTATCCAAGGTCCCAAATACTCCTTTCAGGTGAAGCAGCGATTTACCTGTACTTCTTTCAATATAATATACTGTATTCGCTGCTGACAATGTGGTCTCCTCTACATTGGGGAGACCAAACACAGATTGGGTGACTGCTTTGCGGAACACCTCCACTCAGTCCGAAAACATGACCCCAAGCTTCCTGTTGCTTGCCATTTCAACACACCCGCCTGCTCTCATGCTCACATCTCTGTCCTGGGCTTGCTGCAGTGTTCCAGTGAACAGCAACGCAAGCTCGAGGAACAGCACCTCATTTACCAATTTGGCACTCTACAGTCTGCCGTACTTAACATTGAGTTCAATAATTTTTTATTTATTTTTAGTTTTATTTTTTATTGTTATTTCATTTTATTTTAGTTTGTTTCATCATTCAATTTTTTTTTACCATGTGCCTGCCCACTACTTTTTGCATGTTTGTGCTTTTGGCTAGGGCTGTTCATTATTCTGTCATTTAATACCCTCTCTGCACTACCGCTTTGTCTTTCACCACACTATTAACACATTCTTTGCCTTTGCCCCATGACCTCCTTGTCAGTTATTCTCTGTGACCCTATGTCCTATCAACACCTTCCCTTTTGTTCTCTTTTGCCCCACCCCCAACTTTATTTGCTTAAAACCTATTACATTTCTAACCTTTGCCAGTTCTGATGAAAGGCCACTGACCTGAAACATTAATTTTGCTTCTGTCTCCACAGATGCTTCCAGACCTGCTGAGAATTTTCCAGCACTTTTGGGTTTTTTTCAGGTTTCCAGCATCTGCAGTATTTTGCTTTTATTTTAGAGGAATGTAGTAATTGTCGTGTTTTGCAATTACATTTGCATTGTCCATTATGTACTCTAGAGGCTGCTGTAGAACACACATGTTAGCAAAGTGAAACTAAAACAGGCAGAATAAAAAGAGAAGCTTTTATGCTCAGATGCTGCAGTCTTTGTCTTATGACCTATACCAGCTCTGCTAAACCTCACTAAAGTCCCAAGGACATCACAGAAGAGCTGTCCTCACCCTGGTTTGAGCTGCAGGTTGTCAGGAAGGAGGTGGGTGGCACAAGTCTGTGATGACTTCCTTTGTAAATCTCCTTAGGCACTGTTGTTGCTCATTGCTCAGTAGGAGTTTTGCATTTGGAACACCCTTTCTGGATTTGGTCTTTTAAGCAGACCCCTCCTTCTCCTACCTCCTCGCAGAGGTTCCCCTCTCTGCCTCCTCCTCTGCATGCCCTCCTCCTGCTGGGGCCTCAGCTGTTTACAAGCTATATTAAAGACATAGTCAAAGAGATCAAGAGTAATGTATCTACGTTTGTTGATGATACAAAGCTAGGTGGGAATGTTAGCTGTGAGGCGGACACAAAGGGATATAGACAGGCTAAGTCAGTGGGCAACAAGGTGGCAGATGGAGTATAATGTGGGGAAGTTTGAGGTTATTCACTTTGTTAGTAGGAACAGAAAAGAAGAATATTTTTAAAAGGTGTGAAACTTGTTGTTCAGATGTTCAGAGGGACTTGGGTGTACTCATGCAAGGAACACAGGAAGTTAGCATGCAGTTACAGAAAGCAATTAGGAAGGCAAATGGCATGTTGGCCTTTACTGAAAGGGGATTGGAGTACAAGAATAAGGAAGTCTTGCTACAGTTTTATAGGGTTTTGGTGAGACCACACCTGGAGTAGTGTGTGCAGTTTTGGGCTCCATATTTAAGGAAGCATATACTTGCATTTGAGGTGGTACAGCAAAGATTCACTAGATTAGTTCCTGAGATGAGAGGGTTGTCCTAGGCTGAGTAAATTAGATCTATGCTCACTAGAATTTAGAAGAATGAGAGGTGATCTTATTGAAACATACATGATTCTTAAGGGATTTGACAGGGTAGACACTGAGAGGTTGTTTCCCCTGCCTGGCGAATCTAAAACATGGGGCACAGTTAGAACTGAGATGAGAAGAAATTTCTTCAGTCAAATGGTTGTGAATCTTTGGAATTCTCTGCCCCAGAGTGTTGTAGATGCCCATCATTGAGTATATTTAAGGCTGGGATAGACAGATTTTGGTCTCTCAGGGAATGAAGGGGAGTGGACGGGAAAGTGGAGTTGAGGCCGAGGATCAGCCATGATCGTATTGAATGGCGGAGCAGGCTCGAGGGGCCAGACAGTCTACTCATTACCCTATTTCTTTTGTTCTTATGTTGCAGAGCAGGTACTGCTGCAACTACTGCCCCTAGACTTATGCAAGGCGATATTATTTTCAGCCTTCCTGTGGTCAGCAAGAACCTGCAAATTGCTCCAGCAACTCACCATAGTGCTGCTACATTTGCCTCAGCGCAAGTAAGTCAACAGAACCTCAGCTGCAACTTATTGAGCGGTCCTTTAAATAGCCCTAGCACAGGGCCCACCTTACTTCATAATGCTTGTTGTTTTTGGAGTGAATAAGGAAGATACACATGCATTGTCCAATTTTGTTATCCTACTATTGCATCAGCCCATTCACGTTAATGACATCATGATATCACACTTTCAATGTCTTCGGGTGTGTGCAGGGATGCGCTTGTGTATGCCATTCCACTTCAGTAATGATGCGTGGGTCACATAGGAAGTGGGCAGCATGCTTTGCGCGCAAGAAAACCTCAGGTAGACCTTCGTAGTGCCACTAGAAAAGGCACCACACAACTGAATTTCACGCTTAATGATCCAAATTCAGGGAATTGGGTTAGTGTTGGGGAGGTACAGAAGGGCAAGTGGAAGTCTTCCTTGTTGGAATCTGCCCCAAAGGGTCCATGGTGTAAAGTCACAGTCTGGTGCTGCTATTATTTTTTTATTAACTTACTAATTATACAACAATATTTTCCCCAACATTACAAATGCGTTGTTACTGCTTTGGAATATTTTAGACTGCCTTATGAACAGCAGCAGCTGGTTTGGAACACAGCTATTTATTTTCATGTTTTATTATATAGTTAGAAAGTAATTTGCCTTAGTGTAACATCCTGTAGCAAATCGCATGAATCTTTACACTTACCATGTGTAGTGGGATTGGCTGCGCAGATATCAATAAGTCCTAGAGTCAGTGAAAGTGCTACTTTTGAGCCCATCTGAGATATGATAAATCATCTGCAGCAATAAATCACTTGCTTATTTACATTTGAGTAAATTCTATTTTCCCTCAGGCTGATTGCAGCCAAGAGGATGAATGAGCTATCAGGTCTTTAGTCAATGCTGCACTCGACCAGTCATTGAGTCACTGTCACTCTGATACTTCTACTGTTCCCTATGAGGAAGTGGCTTGCCACCATAATGAAACACAGTTTGGGAGATCGGAGTCACATTGGGTAGGAAATCTGTATTCCAGTGGTGCATGTCAATTTTTTTTTTGATGTGGGAGAGACTGTTACCCCTAGCTCCAAAGTCTAGAACTTGGGGGCTTTCGGTCTGAGATGAGGAGAAATTTCTTCACTCAGAAAGTTGTGAATTTTTGGATTTCTGTACCCCAGAGGATTGTGGATGTTCAGTCATTGAGTATATTCGGAACTGAGATCAATAGATTTTTGGGTTCTCAGGGATCAAGGGATATGGCGATAGGGCGGGAAAATGGAGTTGAGGTCAAAGATCAACCATGATCCTACTGAATGACAGAGCAGGCTCGAGGGGCCGAATGGCCTACTCCAGCTTCAATGTCTTATGTTTTACTTTCTTATGAGTAATGCTATAAATCGATGGCTTAAACTTGGGTTATAGTTTGGCAATGTAATCACTCAAGACTTCATCAAGTCAAATTGTTGTTAGTAAGACAATTTGCAGCACAAGTGCAGTAAATTAAAAAAAAAAGTGGATACCCTGACTGAAAGCCCTTCCACCAATAGTGGAACAGAGGGAGAGATGAGATGGACATACAGTAGGTCTAAGTCAGAGGAGTACAGCATCCATGCTGCGCCATAGGACTGAACTTGATTGCAGGGCGTCAAATTCATTCGCGCCTATTTATGGGCATGGGAGCTGTGACTCGTGGCGTGCCTGCGCCCGTTTAGATCGAGGTAAGACACAAAGTTAGTCTATCTACCTCATCTGCATAACATCAGCGCTACTACCACTGTCTCCAGTGCTGGTCTCTGATTCTCCACACTGTCAATGTGCTTTACACAAAGCAGGAGGCACAGGCAGTGTTGTTTGCCAATCACATGGTACAGACAGCCTGTTTTTTCTTAAAGGCATGTTGCCTCTTTAAGGAGGAACAAAAGATGGCTGAAATGGAAATTCTTGCAAACTGAACACCGGGTCAGACAGAAGGATCCACTCTGATGGATGAAGCATTGGAGGCACTTGGCAGCAGTGCTACAAGAAGTTTAATGACCTCACGCGGGTAGTTAAGCTCAGTTAATGCATCTCCACGTGACATTTCCTACTCACCACACCACCAACCTCTCATGCTGCTCACTGCACCACACTCCCATCAGACATCCAACAGCACTCCCAGGCACTCTGGACTCAGGCCAGATACTCCCCCTCACTCTCACACCCACCACTCACTGCCTCCACATACATCCAGCTATCCAGCTATGGCCAGGACATTATCCAAACACAGTGCTGCACAACCACTGACATTCTGCCCTCTCTCTTGCAGGACAAGGTAGGATGCAATAGAAGGGAGCAGATTTCCGGCATCTGCAGTATTTTTCTTCTATTATAGAAGGAAGCAGAGCAGAGCTGGTGAGGCACAAGGACATCTGATTCTCCTCAGCTCTACAGAGGAGGTGGTTCTCTACATCATGGGGTTAGCTGCAACAGGGCCGGTATTAGCTGATATCAGTGAGGATGATGGCATCTTCCTGCCATATGACCCTTCTCAACTCCCAGCACACACTCATCCTGCTCTCTGGCATGTTGAGCAAGCTGCTGAGGATGGGACCATCACGCTTCCCACCCCACTGCACCCCCGCTTCCCTGACACCAACCTTCCCCTTCTGAGTTTCTGCTTTCAGACACCCGAAAACTGCCACCTGTACAGCCACAGCAGCCCAAGAAGGAAGAGAGAGAGCAACAGGACAGCACTGATGTTGGTTAAAGGCTGGAACAGTATGACAGTAAACATTGGTTGTGGCCAGGGCTTTCATCTAAGTTCAGAGCCATGTGAAGGCTGTAATGGGAACGTAGTAGGGATAGATCAAATGGGCTGACAGGTTGTTTTCATCTGAACCTATTTTGAGTTTTATGTGTGGGTGAATGGGCGCATGTGTGCATGCGTTATCTCACACCGACGATGGATGTCAGCGGAATTAAAATGCCTCGGTAAAGATGTTAGTTGGACAAAAGAGCTCTCTGAATACTGATGGGGGAGAGGATTCTCTGGAGAGTGCAGCCAGAACCAAGACCTTAGCACTGTGGGTAGCTCAGCTGTACAGGGAGGGAGGAGGAACGTCAACAGAGGGATAGTGATGGGAGATTCCATAGTTTGGGGAACAGACAAGTGTTTCTGTGGGTGCAGGTGTGATTCCAGGATGGCATGTTGCCTCCCTGGTGCCAGGAGTCACGGATATCATCGAGCGGCTGCAGAACATTCTGGAGGAGGAGGGTGTACAGCCAGAGATCATAGTCCATATTGTACCAATGACATGGGGAGAAAAAGGGTTGAGGTCCTGCAGGCAGATTTTAAGGAGTTAGGAAAGAGGTTAAGAAGCAGGACCTCAAAACTAGTAATCTCCGGATTACTCCCAGTGCCACACGCTCGGAGGATTGGAGGAATTTGAGGATAGAGCAGATGAATCCATGGCTGGAGAGATGGTGCAGGATGGGAGGGGGGGGGGCTTTAGATTCTTGGGGCATTGGGACCATTTCCGGGGAAGGTGGGATCTGTAAAGGCCAGATGGATTGCACCTCAACAGGGTAAATTAAAAGTAAATTCAAAAGTCTTTAAAACATGCTTATCAGTGTCCTTGTACTTTAAAAAAAAAACGTAATTTAAGCATCCTCCTCAAAGGCCAAAAAATGGGCACAATTAGTGGAAACTCACCATTGTGATTAATTTGATCTGGAGCCACGGCCATTTTTGAGGGTGGGGCCAGCTCTTAACATGATGTTTTTCAACTATCACAAAAGATTGCAGAGACTCGACATGTGCTGGAAAAAGTATATGCTTGAAATTCTGTTGCGTTGGTTTGGCCAATTTCAAGTGAATTACACAGTAAATGCAGTGCAATCTTGTTTACACTCCAGGCCCAAATGTTTGTTATCATTATGCTAAATTACTTTATCGTTTCAATTAACATTTTAAATGCATAGTGATTCTATTCTTGTAATTCTCACCACTGTGGAAATTACACTGGCCTGGACTAACACTTTAACGATTAATAATCTTAAATGTCTTACCTGTACCTTTGTACAGGTTTTATATATTTTTAATTTTCAGCCTCTTCAAAGGCGATGATTCCTGGGCCTGTTGGAATATCTTTGGACTACTGTCTCCTTTGCTAGCTGACTGTCAGTGCAGAATCTCTTCTGATCAGAAAAAAAAAATTGCAGAGAAACAAGATTTAATATTTTTATTTAAAAAAAGAAATTTTAATGTGAGCATTTATATTTGTATGTCCAGGATGAGAAAGCCCTTCCTTGGGCCACATACAATTTTTTTGCTGAGAAGGTTTTCATGTTCCTAATGGGGTTTCTGCACAGATCTCTCTTCATTTATTGTGCCGCAGTCATCTCAAATCTCTGAATCTACATGTGCTGTTGGGCTGCTTTAATTGGATCAATAGGGGTCGCATTGAGCTGCCCCAGTGTCCCTGGACAGAAGCCAGAACCAGAAGTGCCCCTGAAGAGCAACATTAATACAATAAACCAACATGTGGTCGAATCAAACTGAGAGACGCTTAAAATAAAACAACAGTGTCCCATTCCAACAGGATAAACAAAATCATAATGTTATTACTGAAGTCTATCAGACACTCCATCCCCTGCAATGCCAAAGAGTACCAGTGGAGCTCCCTCTCCAAGGCATCAGCAGGGTGATGGTGGAAAACTTAGGCCCATATGTTTTAATTTCTGGTTCTATAGCCTCCCGTCAAAGAATGAGAAGCCGTGGGTTCACACCAGTGCAGTTTTTTAGCTGTAAGGAGTCACTGAAAGGCCGACATGTGCTTCCTTACAAGGAATAAGGGAAAATGAAAATTGTTGTTATATTATCCAAATTGACTTAGGAACTATATTGTTCAAGCCTATATAATATATATATTTATCCACAATACCACATCAATTACTACTGCACTACAATCTGTGTGCCGAACGCACATTGTATCATTCCGCCACATGTGTAGAGATGTGAGAAAATATACTCAATGCAAGCTCCAGTATTTGTATCAAAGGGGGGTTAATTTAAGAAGCTCTGGGAACCACAAGATATAATATGGTGGCAGCAAGGTGTTTCTGAGTAGTACTCAAACCCTGTGAGCGATGTAAATGCTGAATTTGATTGTGAAAAACAACGCAAATTAGTGCCAGAAAAACAGTGTAAATTGCGCAAAGAATAAAAAGCAGGATGGCCGCTGCTGCAGTAATGAATATGCAGTACTAGCCTATGATGAATTGAGAGGCCAACGATATCTTGGAGGCATTTGAAAAGTTTAAGCTACAGTGGCGCAGTGGTTAGCTCCGCAGCCTCCCAGCTCCAGCGACCCGGGTTCAGTTCCGGGTACTGCCTGTGCAGAGTTTGCAAGTTCTCCCTCTGACCGCATGGGTTTCCACCGGGTGTTCTGGTTTCCTCCCACAGCCAAAGACTTGTAGGTTGATAGGTAAATTGTCCATTGTAAAATTACCCCTGGTGTAGGTAGAGGAATTGAGGGAAGGTGGGGATGTGGTAGGGAATATAGGATTAGTATAAATGGGTGGTTGATGGTTGGCACAGACTCAGTGGGCCGAAGGGTCTGTTTCAGTGCTGTATCTCTCTGTGACTCTAAAGTGCAATTGATGTTCAGTAGTTTTCTGAATGGCACTAGCAAGGAGGAAGAGGTCAGCTACATCCTTTTTTGGATAGGAGAGAAAGAAGTAGATATTTTCAATAGTTGGGAAATTGAGGACAAGAGCAAAATCCCAGACAAGATTTTTGAGAAATTCAACGCACATCTTCAGCCAAAGTCAAACCATCGAGTTACCATTATAAATTTCAAAGCTTGAGACAGGTGAGCCTTTTGACAATTTCTTAATGAGACTGAGAAGCGTAGCCAGCAAGTGTAAATTCAAGGACATGGATGAAGGCTGGTAGATCAGCTCATTTGGGGCAATGCACACCCTGATGTACAAAAAGCTTAATTGGAAAGGACAAGCTTACAATATCGCAGGCTATAGACACTGCCAGGGCACATGAAGCCAAGAGTAGACAGACGAAGAAGCTGACTACCCAAATGGTCAGCCTTCAGTTAGGTCAAGGGAAAGGAAGCAGGGTTGATGCAGTAAAACAGCAGCAAGGGAATGCAGACTACAGAGAGAGAAAGATGTGTAAGAGATGTGGACAACTACATGAGTTCACAGACAGAAAGAAATGTTCCTTATACAGATCAAACTGCAGAGCCTGTGGAAAACTCTGGGAAGAGATGTTCAGGACAAAGAAAGTAATGGTAAAGGAATTACCAGAGGCAGAGCAACAGGGCAATTGGGAAATAAAGGAAACCAAAACATCCATACCCTGGAAGATGACAGGGAGTTTGAGGACACAATAGACATAGGAACCATAGGCTTATATGAAATGTCTGGATGCGAAAATTCCCAAATAATTCACACAGCCATACGGATCAGGGAGAAGGTGAGAAGTAAGCCCACAACCATAAATCTGAAGCTGAAGCTTGATACTGGAGCACAGAGTAACATCATCCCATTCAGACCATACCAGAAGATCTTTCCTGAAAATTTGAAAAGAAAAGCTGCTCTGAAATCGAGTAACGTCATGTTGACAACATATGGTGGAACTGAGATTTGACAGCTGGGAATGACTCAAATCAGAGGGACGCACAAAGGAAAAGACGTTAACTGTATGTTCTACGTCCCTGAAACAGATGGTCCAGCTATCCTAGAGATGAGCAGTTGTGAAGAGCTGCAGCCGATCTCAGTAAACCATGAGATGAAGGAAGCATCAATTAACAGTGAAGATAGCACACCCATTGAAAAGTGCCCTCCAATCAGAAGATAGGATGATCTGGTCTAAATGTATCCAGAGAATTTAAGGAGTTTGCTGAAAAGTATGGATTCAGCATCATAATCTCATCACCACGTTACCCAAGGGGACATGGTTTTATAGAAAGACACGTCCAGATGGTCAAGAGGACCCTCATAAAATGTCGAGAGACAAAGGAAGATCCAAACCTTGTCTTATTGTCATTCCGAGCTACACTTCTCAAGGCTGACATGAAATCGCCTGCAGAACAACACTGCAAAACAGAACTACAAAACAACACTGCCAAGCAAGAAAAATCCTCTCAATGACTATGAGGAAGTTAGACAACAAATCACTGATGCACAGGTTGAAGGAAGTTAGCACTTCAACAAACATACCAAATCATTGCCTAAGTTGTTGAGAGGCCAAATTGTACATGTACAGGACCCAATCCTGAAAACTTGGAACCCAGCAAAAGATGTTGGTAAAGCTGAGACTCCAAGATCAAACATCATCGAGACTGAAACTGGTAAGCAGCTGAGAAGGAACAGAGTCCATATTCAGCATACAACAGAACTGGTACAGCAGAGAAGGCCATCAGCAACAAGAACGCAACATCACCAGCAAGCACTGCGACATCAGTAACATCACCGGCAAGCACTGCATTATCTGTATCGCCACCGGCAAGCACTGCAACATCTGCAACATCACCGGCAAGCACTGCAACATCAGTAACATCACCGGCAAGCACTGCAATATCTGTAACCTTACCAGCAAGCACTGTAACATCAGTAACATCACCGGCAAGCACAGCAACATCACCGGCAAGCACTGTAACACCTGCAACATCACCGGCAAGCACTGCAACATCTGCAACATCACCGGCAAGCACTGCATTATCTGTATCGCCACCGGCAAGCACTGCAACATCAGCAAGATTACCGGCACACACTGCAACATCAGTAACATGACCGGCAAGCACTTCAACATCTGTAACATCACCAGCAAGCACTGCAACATCAGTAACATCAACGGCAAGCACTTCAACATCTGTAACATCACCAGCAAGCATTGCAACATCAGCAACATCACCGGCACGCACTGCATTATCTGTATCGTCACCGGCAAGCACTGCAACATCAGCAAGATTACCGGCACACACTGCAACATCAGTAACATCACCGGCAGGCACTGCAACATGTGTAACCTCACCGGCAAGCACTGCAACATCAGCAAGATTACCGGCACACACTGCAACATCAGTAACATGACCGGCAAGCACTCCAACATCAGTAACATCACCGGCATACACTGCAACATGTGTAACCTCACCGGCAAGCACTGCAACATCAGCAAGATTACCGGCACACACTGCAACATCAGTAACATGACCGGCAAGCACTACAACATCAGTAACATCACCAGCAAGCACTTTAACATCTGCAACATCAGCAACATCACCAGCAAGCACTGCAACAACAGTAACATTACCAGCAAGAAATGCAACATCAGAAACATCACCGGCAAGTGCTGCAACATCTGTAACATCATCGGCAAACACTGCAACATCAATAGCATCACCGGCAAGCACTGCAACATCAGTAACATCACCGGCAAGTACTGCAACATCAGTAACATCACTGGCACACACTGCAACACCAGTAAATTCACCAGCAACCACTGCAACATCAGTAACATCACCGGCAAGCATTGCAACATCTGTAACGTCACCAGCAAGCACTGCAACATCTGTAACATCACCAGCAAGCACTGCAACATCTGTAACATCACCAGAAAGCACTGAAATGTCACAACATCACCAGCAAGCACTGCAACATCAGCAACATCACCGGCAAGCACTGCAACATCTGTAACATCACCGGCAAGTACTGCAACATCAATGACATCACCAGCACGCACTGCAACATCTGTAACATCACCAGCAAGTACTACAACATCAGTAACATCACTGGCACACACTGCAACACCAGTAAATTCACCAGCAACCCCTGCAACATCAGAAACATCACCGGCAAGCACTGCAACATCTGTAACATCACCAGCAAGCACTGCAACATCTGTAACATCACCAGCGAGCACTGCAACATCTGTAACATCACCAGCGAGCACTGCAACATCAGCAACATCACCAGAAAGCACTGCAACATCAGCAACATCACCGGCAAGCACTGCAACATCAGCAACATCACCGGCAAGCACTGCAACATCTGTAACATCACCAGCAAGCACTGCAACAACAGTAACATTACCAGCAAGCAATGCAACATCAGAAACATCACCGGCAAGTGCTGCAACATCTGTAACATCACCGGCAAACACTGCAACATCAATAGCATCACCGGCAAGCACTGCAACATCAGTAACATCACCGGCAAGTACTGCAACATCAGCAACATCACCAGAAAGCACTGCAACATCAGCAACATCACCGGCAAGCACTGCAACATCAGCAACATCACCGGCAAGCACTGCAACATCTGTAACATCACCAGCAAGCACTGCAACATCTGTAACATCACCAGCGAGCACTGCAACATCTGTAACATCACCAGAAAGCACTGAAATGTCACAACATCACCAGCAAGCACTGCAACATCAGCAACATCACCGGCAAGCACTGAAACATCTGTAACATCACCGGCAAGTACTGCAACATCAATGACATCACCAGCACGCACTGCAACATCTGTAACATCACCAGCAAGTACTACAACATCAGTAACATCACTGGCACACACTGCAACACCAGTAAATTCACCAGCAACCCCTGCAACATCAGTAACATCACCGGCAAGCACTGCAACATCTGTAACATCACCAGCAAGCACTGCAACATCTGTATCACCAGCGAGCACTGCAACATCTGTAACATCACCAGCGAGCACTGCAACATCAGCAACATCACCAGAAAGCACTGCAACATCAGCAACATCACCGGCAAGCACTGCAACATCAGCAACATCACCGGCAAGCACTGCAACATCTGTAACATCACCAGCAAGCACTGCAACATCTGTAACATCACCAGCGAGCACTGCAACATCAACAACATCACCAGCAAGCACTGCAACATCAGCAACATCACCGGAAAGCACTGCAACATCAGCAACATCACCGGCAAGCATTGCAACATCTGTAACATCACCGGCAAGCACTGCAACATCAGCAACATCACCAGAAAGCACTGCAACATCAGCAACATCACCAGCAAGCACTGCAACATCAGCAACATCACCAGAAAGAACTGCAACATCTGTAACATCACCGGCAAGCATTGCAACATCTGTAACATCACCGGCAAGCACTGCAACATCAGCAACATCACCAGAAAGCACTGCAACATCAGCAACATCACCGGCAAGCACTGCAACATCAGCAACATCACCAGAAAGCACTGCAACATCAGCAACATCACCGGCAAGCACTGCAACATCAGCAACATCACCAGAAAGCACTGCAACATCAGCAACATCACCGGCAAGCACTGCAACATCAGCAACATCACCAGAAAGCACTGCAACATCAGCAACATCACCGGCAAGCATTGCAACATCAGCAACATCACCAGCAAGCACTGCAACATCAGCAACATCACCGGCAAGCACTGCAACATCAGCAACATCACCGGCAAGCACTGCAACATCTGTAACATCACCGGCAAGCATTGCAACATCAGCAACATCACCGGCAAGCACTGCAACATCTGTAACATCACCGGCAAGCATTGCAACATCAATAACATCACCAGCAAGCACTGCAACAGCTGCAACATCACCAACAAGCACTGCAACACCAGTAACATCACTGGCAAGCATTGCAACATCAATAACATCACCAGCAAGCACTGCAACAGCTGCAACATCACCGGCAAGCACTGCAACAACAGTAACATTACCAGCAAGCAATGCAACATCAGAAACATCACCGGCAAGTGCTGCAACATCTGTAACATCACCGGCAAGCACTGCAACATCAGCAACATCACCGGCAAGCACTGCAACATCTGTAACATCACCGGCAAGCATTGCAACATCAAT
Source organism: Heterodontus francisci (assembly GCF_036365525.1). Taxonomy (NCBI): domain Eukaryota; kingdom Metazoa; phylum Chordata; class Chondrichthyes; order Heterodontiformes; family Heterodontidae; genus Heterodontus; species Heterodontus francisci. Next base: position 19,647,836 of record NC_090385.1, read on the forward strand.
AACATCACCAGCAAGCACTGCAACAGCTGCAACATCACCAACAAGCACTGCAACACCAGTAACATCACTGGCAAGCATTGCAACATCAATAACATCACCAGCAAGCACTGCAACAGCTGCAACATCACCAACAAGCACTGCAACATCAGTAACATCACTGGCAAGCACTGCAACATCAGTAACATCACGTAAATACTGTAACATCAATAACATCACCGGCAAGCACTGCAACAGCTGCAACATCACCAACAAGCACTGCAACACCAGTAACATCATCGGCAAGCACTGCAACATCAGCAACATCACCAACAAGCACTGCAACACCAGTAACATCACCGGCAAGCACTGCAACATCAGCAACATCACCAACAAGCACTGCAACACCAGTAACATCACCGGCAAGCACTGCAACATTAGCAACATCACCAGTAAATACTGTAACATCAATAACATCACCAACAAGCACTGCAACACCAGTAACATCACTGGCAAGCACTGCAACATCAGTAACATCACCAGTAAATACTGTAACATCAATAACATCACCAACAAGCACTGCAACACCAGTAACATCACTGGCAAGCATTGCAACATCAATAGCATCACCAGCAAGCACTGCAACATCAGCAACATCACCAGAAAGCACAGCAACATCAGCAACATCACCGGCAAGCACTGCAACATCTGTAACATCACCAGAAAGCACTGCAACAGCTGCAACATCACCAACAAGCACTGCAACACCAGTAACATCACCAGCAAGCACTGCAACATCAGCAACATCACCAGAAAGCACTGCAACATCAGCAACATCACCAACAAGCACTGCAACATCTGCAACATCACCAGAAAGCACTGCAACAGCTGCAACATCACCAACAAGCACTGCAACACCAGTAACATCACTGGCAAGCATTGCAACATCAATAACATCACCAGAAAGCACTGCAACATCAGCAACATCACCAGCAAGCACTGCAACATCAGCAACATCACCAGAAAGCACTGCAACATCAGCAACATCACCAGCAAGCACTGCAACATCAGCAACATCACCAGAAAGCAGTGCAACAGCTGCAACATCACCAACAAGCACTGCAACACCAGTAACATCACTGGCAAGCATTGCAACATCAGCAACATCACCGGCAAGCACTGCACTGTCACTGGGTCAAAATCCTGGAACTCCCTTCTGAATAGCACTGTGGGTGTACCAACCCCACATGGACTGCAGCAGTTCAAGAAGGCAGCTCACCACCACCTTCTCAAGGGCAAATAGGGATGGGCAATAAATACTTGTCTAGCCAGTGACACCAACATCCCAGGAACGAATAAAAAAAAAATTCACCTTTATTGAAAGCCTTCTAGAGCCATGGAAATTGTGCAGCATAGTTCCAGAACGGTGATGCCAGGGATGAAGAATATAGCTTCAAACAGTGACTTGAAAAAACTAGGACTGCATTCACTGGAGCAGAATGAGTCAAGGAGAAATCTAGATAAAGTGTTCAAAGTGTTGAAAGGGCATGAAAGGGTAAATTGTGAAAGACTATTTTCACTGGTCAGTGAATAGCTCATAATGGAGACATAGGCCAGAATTTAATGCCCACCCATTAGGGGAGGCGGTGGCATAGTGGTATTATCACTGGACTAGTAACCTAGAGATACAGGGTATTGATCTGGAGATATGGGTTCAAATTCCACCACTGCAGAAGGTGGAAATTGAATTTAATTCATAAATTTGGAATTAAAGCTAGTCTAATGATGGCCATGAAACCATTGTTGATTGTTGTAAAAACCCATTCACTTAGGGAAGCAAATCAGCTGTCCTTACCTGCTCTGGCCTACATGTGACTCCAGACCCACAGCAATGTGGTTGACTCTTACATGCCCTCTGAAATGGCCTAGCAAGCCACTCAGTTGTACCTAACTGCTACAAAGTCAATAAAAAGGAATGAAACCGGATGGACCACCCACCATCGACCTAGGCACTGGAAGCGACAACGGCAAACCCAGCCCTGTCGCCCCTGCAAAGTCCTCCTTACTAACATCTGGGGCTTGTGCCAAAGTTGGGAGAGCTGTCCCACAGACTGGTCATGCAACAGCCTGACATAGTCATACTCACTGAATTATACCTTGCAGACAATGTCCCAGACACTGCCATCACCATCCCCAGGTACGTCCTGTTCCACCGGCAGGATAGAACCAGCAGAGGTGGCAGCACAGTGGTATACAGTAGGGAGGGAGATGCCCTGGGAGTCCTCAACATCGACTCTGGACCCCATGAAGTCTCATGGCAACAGGTCAAACATGGGCAAAGTAACCTCCTACTGATTACCACCTACTGCCCTCCCTCAGCTGATGAGTCAGTACTCCACCATGATGAACACCACTTGGAGGAAGCACTGAGGGTGGTAAGGGCACAGAATGTACTCTGGGTTGGGGACTTCAATGTCCATCACCAAAAGAGGCTCGGTAGCACCACTTCTAGCCGAGAACTAAAGGACATAGCTGCTAGACTAGGTCTGCAGCAGGTGGTGGGGGAACCAACACGAAGGAAAAACATACTTGACCTCGTCCTCACCAATCTGCCTGCCGCAGATGCTTCTGTCCATGACAGTATTGGTAGGAGTGACTACCGCACAGTCCTTGTGGAGACGAGGCCCCGCCTTCACATTGAGCATACCGTCCATCGTGTTGTGTGGCACTATCGCCGTGCTAAATGAGATAGATTTCAAACAGATCTAGCAATGCAAAACTGGGCGTCCATGAGGTTCTGTGGGCCATCAGCAGCAGCAGAATTGTACTCAACCACAATCTGTAACCTCATGGCCCGGCATATTCCCCACTCTACCATTACCATCAAGCCAGGAGACCAACCCTGGTTCAATGAAGAGTGCAGGAGGGCATGCCAGGAGCAGCACCAGGCATACCTCAAAATGAGGTGTCAACCTGGTGAAGCTACAACCCAGGACTACTTGCATGCCAAACTGCATAAGCAGCATGCAATAGACAGAGCTAAGCGATCCCATAACCAACGGATCAAATCTAAGCTCTGCAGTCCTGCCACATCAGCCGTGAATGGTGGTGGATGATTAAACAACTAACTGGAGGAGGTGGCTCCACAAATATCCCCATCCTCAATGATGGGGGAGCCCAGCACATCAGTGCGAAAGATAAGGCAAAAGCGTTTTCAACAATCTTCATCCAGAAGTGCCGGGTTGATGATCCATCTCTGCCCCCTCCTGAAGTCCCCAACATCACAGATGCCAGACATCAGCCAATTCGATTCACTCTGCGTGATATCAAGAAACGACTGAAGGCCCTGGATACTGCAAAGGCTATGGGTCCCGACAATATTCTGGCAATAGTACTGAAGACCTGTGCTCCAGAACTTGCCGCACCCCTAGCCAAGCTGTTCCAGTATAGTTACAACACTGGCATCAACCTGGCAATGTGGAAAATTGCCCAGGTATGTCCTGTACACAAAAAGAAGGACAAGTCCAACCCGGCCAATTACTGCCCCATCAGTCTACTCTCAATCATCAGCAAAGTGATGGAAGGTGTCATCAACAGTGCCATTAGGCAGCACTTGCTTAGCAATAACCTGCTCAGTAATACCCAGTTTGGATTTCAACAGGGCCACTCAGCACCTGACCTCAATACAGCCTTGGTTCTAACATGGACAAAAGAGCTGAACTCAAGAGGTGAGGTGAGAGTGACTGCCCTTGACATCAAGGCAGCATTTGACCGAGTATAGCATCAAGGAGTCCGAGCAAAACTGAGGTCAATGGGAATCAGGGGGAAAATTCTCTTCTGGTTAGAGTCATACCTCGCGCAAAGGTTGTTGGAGGTCAATCATCTGAGCTCCAGGACATCACTGCAGGAGTTCCTCAGGGTAGTTTCCTCGGTCCAACCATCTTCAGCTGCTTCATCGATGTCCTTCCTTCAATCATAAGGTCAGAAGTGGGGATGTTCGCTGATGATTGCACAATGTTCAGCACCATTCGTGACTCCTCAGATACTGAAGCAGTCCGTGTAGAAATGCAGCAAGACTTGGACAATATCCAGGCTTGGGCTGATAAGTAGCAAGTAACATTTGCGCCACACGAGTGCCAGGCAATGACCATCTCCAACAAGAGAGAATCTAACCATCTCCCCTTGACATTCAATGACATTACCATCGCTGAATCCCCCACTATCAACATCCTAGGGGCTACCATTGATCAGAAACTGAACTGGAGTAGCCATATAAATACCGTGGCTACAAGAGCAGGTCAGAGGCTAGGATTCCTGCGGCGAGTAACTCACCTCCTGACTCCCCAAAGCCTGTCCACCATCTACAAGAAACAAGTCAGGAGTGTAATGGAATACTCTCCACTTGCTTGGATGGGTGCAGCTCCAACAATACTCAAGAAGCTCGACACCATCCAGGACAAAGCAGCCCTCTTGATTGATCCACAAACATTCACTCCCTCCACCACCGACGCACAGTGGCAGCAGTGTGTACCATCTACAAGATGCACTGCAGCAATGCACCAAGGCTCCTTAGACAGCACCTTCCAAACCCGCGACCTCTACCACCTCAAAGGATAAGAGCAGCAGATGCATGGAAACATCACCACCTGCAAGTTTCCGTCCAAGTCACACACCATCCTGACTTGGAACTATATCGCCGTTCCTTCACTGTTGCTGGGTCAAAATCCTGGAACTCCCTTTCTAACAGCACTGTGGGTGTACCTACCTCACATGGACTGCAGCAGTTCAAGAAGGCAGCTCACCAGCACCTTCTCAAGGGCAAGTAGGGATGGGCAATAAATGCTGGCCTGGCCAGTGATGCCCACATCCCATGAATGAATAAAAAAAAAACCCCGGGAATGGCTGGGAAGTGAGGAGTAAAATCGTGTGGGAGGCATGCCCGTGCCTACCTGCCCCCGCTGCTATTCTACCAGTGGCAGGGGAGGAGGTAAACAGCCCACCCACTCCAAGCCAATTGAGACCCTTAAGTGTCCAATTAATTGCCACTTAAGTTTCTCCTCCTGCTGTTACTGGTATTTTACAAGTGGCGGACGGGCACTTCAGCACATGAGGAGGCCGCCCAATAATACCTGGTGGCCTCCTTGTGGGCTGGGGTGGGGGGGCCCTCCTGATCGGGCATCTTGTGCCCCATGGAGGGCCTCCCCTACTAGTATGGGCCGCCCCCATTAAAACTACCATCCTGCCCTGCTCTCTGACTCACCCACCCCCTCGCCAGGGCCTAACTGATGGTCCCTGGCGAGACCAGGTTCCCACTTACCTGTTCCCAGGCCGGCATCCATTGTGACTCCTGCTGATAGAAATTTTGAAACGATGGGAGACAGTACACGAGAAGAGGGAAGGATTTATCATGCCAGCTAGCATGGAGGTGAGGAAGACAAGTTGGGTGATCAGAATTTTAGTGGGAATGGGATCGAGAGAGCAGGAGGTGGGTCTCATGGGCGAGATGAGCTCAGAGAGGGAATGAGATGAGATGGGAGAGAAAATAGAGGAAGATACGGGTTCAGGTTTAGAACAGCAGGGAGGTTTGACTTGGTGGGCTTGGAGAAGAAGGGAAACAGCAGATGAAAGGATGGTCTTAGTGACAGAGAAGACCATGAGCCCCTTGGACTTGAAGCTTAAAGGGAGAGGTTCAAAAATTTTTTCATGCACACAGTCATTAGAATATGGATTTCATTACCAGAAATAGCTATTGAAATGTCAATCATCGCATTTAAGAGGAAATTAGACAAACACTCAAAGAGAGATTTAAAAAAACAAATATGGGGAAGAGCAAGGAAATGAAATAACGCTGATCTATATAGCAGATGTATGGTGGACAAGTAGTTTCCTTTTGTGGTGAAGTTTTTACGATTCTATAATTAGCCATGTTTATTTTGTGCAGTCAGGCAGTGTCTTTTGTATAGTGAACCTACAGCAGTGCACTGTGTATATATTCCCATTCATCAATGGTTTTTAAGAGTAGAAGGCCGTGCCTCCAAAGTACCAGGGGAATGTTTACCCTTGAGGACGTGTTCAAAAGGATTGTGCTTTGTTTGTTTTTTTGCATGTTATGATATTTTATAGGTGATTCAGCTTTACAGTTAAGAACTGGTGACATTAAGTACTCTGTGCATTGTGGAATATGTTGCCCAGGCAGTTCTATGGTCCAATTGCTGAGTTATGTTAGCTGAAGGCAGCTGGGGCTGAAAGTAGGGCACTACAGTGGGTCTTAACATTCCTACCAGGGAGAAAAAAAAATCAGGCAGCATTCCAACTCGTAATCACCATCAGCTAACTCTGCTATTGTGCATGTGTGTGTGTGCGCGCAATTGCAACTCAATTATGATGTCCTACATCCACAGACCTCTGGGGATTTGTTGAGACTTTTCAGGGGTGCCCAAAATAATATGCTTACTGAGCAGGGCTGGCCTTATGAGTGTGTCAGGCAAACCCCACCACCTGCCAAGACTGAGGCACACATGATTTCACCACATGAACATTAAAACTTAAAATTACTAGCTCCCTGACTGGAAAGATATTTGCATTGTACCAGACTATTTTGAAACAATGGAGACCCAGTAGTTGCTTCCCCAATACACAGAAGTGGTCAGACCAGTTTTAGTCGCATGACTAACTGGCTATTGCAGAGGTTTGAACTGAGAGTTTTAAAGTGGAGAAAACAGGATTTGAACTCAGACAAAGCTGTGTGCTCATGGAGTGAAGATCTCTCCTGGAACTGAAGCAAGAATGATCTCCTCTCCTGTCTGCCTGCCTCCATCTCTTTTCCATTGAACTGAACCTTGGTGAAGACACGCAAACTGAGAGAAAAATCTCCTACGTGAACAAGGTTTAAGCAGAATACTGGGCCCCAACGAAATGCAAGACCATATCTTCAATCAAGGACTACAGCGAGCTCAAGAAACAATAACAAGATATTGCCTCAAACTGTTCTACTTATCTTTTCTTCTGCTCTTTTCTGTCCCTGCATGTGTGCATCATGTGTGCATGCTAGTGTGGGCATGTCGTATATCCATAGGCGTTAACCATTTTAGAGTTTAAGTTTAAGGTTTAATAAGTTTCATCTTTCTTCTTTAAACCACAAGAAGCCTGTTTGTGCTCATTTCTTTGCCTTATAATTGGAAAGTTGTGAACAAGGATTCACAAAGGGGGAGCTCAAAATACAGTGTGTCTAAAATTAAACCCTGTTACAATAAGACCAGGTGAAGATAGTAACAGACCCCTAGACACCTTTCGCACCTGGTTGTAACAGTGTGCGATTGCCCAGGGGAACTGTGGTTTGGGGCGGGGGGGTGGCATCATGCTCTACAATAAGCACAAGTGGCAGTCGGAGGTAGGCCTGGTGTGAGCCAAGAGGCTGGAGTAAAGTGCGGTCACCACACGTACAATGTAGTATCTCACCTTGGAGGGGATTGAGCATGGAGTGTTAAATGGATCCAAGCCAAAGAGTGGAGAATGAAACTTGATGCAGATTCTTTCTTTGATAGTCAGTTTATTCACAGAATGCAGCTTTACACATCTCTGCCTTCTGTTCACCAATCACCCTCGTATCCAGCAGCTCTCTATATTCACTTCAAATCCTTAATTGAACAATGCCCTTTAGCTGTTAACCTTTACCAAAACCATGAACCAATTCCCCTTTCTTTAAAAGGAAACTTAAAACAATTACAAAGCAAGAGAAAAAAATGATTTTCCGTATTTCATATAACTCATTACAAGATGTCCCTCTTCTAGGAACAGTCTACTAATTGGTGACTTGCATTGACCCACTTAATCTTAGAGATTTCTTTTCTCTCCAACAGCTCTTTTATACTGGGAAGGCCAAACCTTAATCTTTTGCCAGTGACACTCTGTCGAATGAACATTACCGCAAAGTGAATGAATATCCACGTAACATTCAATGGGCAAACTTTTTTCAGAATGCCCCTTGTATAGGATTCCTTTCAAAATGTTAAATAAGTAAAATCTCATATCACTTCGACCAATGCCAGTGTTTCTGCAGCTAGAGTGCTTTAACCACTCTTTTTGTTTTCTTGGCTTCCCAAGCCAAGTGACAGCACTTTCCATCTTTTCCCACCAAGAAAATGATAAACCCAGCTTTACCGGAATATTCATCCGGGACATTGGCATGTGAAGCGTCACTAAAAATGATTAATTTCATGTCCTTCAGATCACCCAATGCTGTACACATGAGCATGCATTTCCCCAAGTTTAATTTCTTTAATAAAAGCAAAATACTGCAGATGCTGGAAATCTGAAATAAAAACAAGAAATGCTGGAAATACTCAGCAGATCTGGCAGCACCTGTGGAGCGGGAAGCAGAGTCAACGTTTCAGGTCAGTGACCTTTCATCAGAACTGGCAAAGGTTAGAAATGCAATAGGTTTTAAGAAAATAAAGTGGAGGTAGGGCAAGAGATAACAAAGGGGAAGTTGTTGATAGGACAGGATCACAGAGAATAACTGACCAGAAGGTCATGGAGCAAAGGCAAACAAAATGTTAATTGTGTGCTGAAAGACAAAGTGTTATTGCAGAGACGGTGTTAACTGACAGAAAAATGAACAGCCCTGGCCCAAAGCATAAACATGAAAAAAAACAGTGGGCAGGTACATGGTAAAATAGAGAATGATGAAACAAATTAAAATAAAATAAATAAAAAAGAAAAAATAACTAAAAATAAAAAGGGGGGCCCATCATGCTCTGCAATTATTGAACTCAATGTTCAGTCCGGCAAGCTGTAGGGTGCCTAATCGGTAAATGAGATGCTGTTCCTTGAGCTTGCGTTGATGTTCACCGGAACACTGCAGCAAGCCCAGGACAGACAGAGATGTGGGCATGGGAGCAGGTGGGGTGTGTTGAAATGACAAGCAATCGGAAGCTCGGGGTTATGCTTTCGGACTGAGCGGAGGTGTTCCGCAAAGCGGTCACCCAATTAACATTTGTTCTCCCCAGTGTAGAGGAGACCACATTGTGAGCAGCGAATACAGTATACTAACTTGAAAGATGTACAAGTAAATCGCTGCTTCACCTGAAAGGAGTGTTTAGGGCCTTGGATAGTGAGGAGAGAGGAGGTAAAAGGGCAGGTATTGCACCTCGTGCAATTGCATGGGAAGGTGCCATGGGAAGGGGACGAGGTGTTGGGGGTAATGGAAGAGCGGACCAGGGTGTCATGGAGGAAATGATCCCTTCGGAATGCTGACAGGGGAGGGGAGGGGATGATGCGTTTGGTAGTGGTGTCATGTTGGACGTGGCAGAAATGTTTATTTTATTTTAGTTTGTTTCATCATTCATTTTTTTTTACCATGTGCCTGCCCACTGTTTTTTTCATATTTGTGCTTTGAGCCAGGGTTGTTTATTTTTCTGTCAGTTAATACCCTCTCTGCATTAACGCTTTGTCTTTCAGCACACCATTAAGATACTGTTTGCCTTTGCTCCATGACCTTCTGGTCAGTTATTGTCTGTGACCTTGTCCTATCAACACCTTCCATTTTGTTATCTCTTGCCCCGCCCCCACTTTATTTGCTTAAAACCTATTGCATTTCTAACCTTTGCCAGTTCTGATGAAAGGTCACTGACCTGAAACGTTAACTCTACTTCTGTCTCCACAGATACTGCCAGACCTGCTGAATATTTCCAGAATTTCTTGTTTTTATTTAATTTCTTTAATGTTTTATTTCCCTCAAAACTTCAATTGTAGAGCTTTTCATCAGAGTACTAAGTTCCAATACGTCATAACTGGAATCAGGCCTTGTCCGAGTACATAACCAGCTTAACTGTCCAATCAGGCTTCTTAGCTGCTCTGTTTCTTCTTTGGACACACAATTATCTTTTTGTGACAACCTGATCCAATTGATGGGAATCTGATTTAACACTTTTTAGATATGATTGTTGATTCAAGGTTATTCCCGACTTATTCTGATTAATGTCTAACCCGATATATTTAAAAGCCCCCAAAGCTTGACTTCCAATCTTAAACTCCCCTTTTAATGTTTCTATAACCAACTGCTCAAATTCCACATAACCTCCCCATAGAAAATCATCGACATGCATCATAAAGATGCCTGGGAGCTTTTCTTTGTGATACCAGTAGAACATTGCTTGATCTGCGTTTAGCTGAATACAACCTACTTTCAGCAAGACAGACTTAACAGAGAAATACCATACTGTTGCCTAACTGTTCAATCCACAAACACATTTGTTTAATTTCCACAGCTTCCCTTCTACAGCACTCGCTTCTTGAGGTGGTTTCAAAAACACTTCTCTTTGAAATTTTGCACCCTGCAAAATTGTGGCTTTTCTATTGTTTCGGCCAGGTGAAGAGAGGGTCTCAGGCTCCCCTCTCACTCTTTCCTCTTATTTGACTGCAACAAGGTTTATTCCTTTTAAACAGTGGTTGTGCTTACCACCTCTGAGTGTTTTACCTGTTTCCTTTACTGTGATCGTGAAAGAACCAATCGGACAGGTTTTCTTGAGTTTAAACAAGAAAGAGATAAGTTTATTATACTTAACACTCTAACCCAGATTTTAAAAAATACAAAAAAATATACGCTACGCTGCACATTCACATGAGATCCACACACACAAATAGATTACAGAGGGAAAAATAGATTTGGTGGTTGGATTAAAGTCCAGAATAAATGGAACTTAAATGCACAGTCTGTGAAGTAGATAATCTGGTAGTCCTCGGCTGAAGCTGTATTCTTGAAGTAATTGCTGGTCAAAGCGTACTTTGTGGTTGGCCTGATTTGCTCAGGGATTTCTTGAAGCTGGAATTTTAGTTGGCTCTCTCCCCTGGTCACTGGCTGTAGCAGTCTGTAAGCTTGGAGGGTCCACAGTCACAGACGATTTTCAAACTTGATGTTTTCTGGAAAGACAGAGAGAGACAGAGACAGACTCCATGTGTCAGGATGGCCTTGACTGCCATGATAATGAAGCAATCTTAGGTAATTCAATTACTTAGAGCAAGCCATTGTTCTGGGTCCAGTGCTTCTCAGACTTCTGTCTGCAGTTCAATCTCCTGGTATTTCAGATGCAAATTGCAGTGGCCATCTAGGCTGCTTGTTTTTTAAAAAGTTACTGTAGAATTTTTTCCATTAAAAGTCTAAATGTAACTTTCGAGCATGTAGCTAAAAAAAAGCTAAGAAAACTTTCAATTTTCTGCCATGGGGGAGTCAACTCATCTTGATCATGAAGTCTCTCTTCATAACCTTGAGTCACTAGGCTTGCTTTAGACTTCTATGTCTCATCTGGGAGTACTTCTACAGTACATATCCATCTGTATGATAAGGCTGGCTGTCCCCTATGTTGCACTTCAGAATAGACACCAAATTGCTTCCAACTTTCCAACTCTGTTTTGACTGTCAATTTTTCTTCTAAATTATTTATAGCCACCATAACATTCCAATCACAGGGGTTCTACTTTTAGTAGCGTTACTAGATTGTTCTATAGTATTTGTTCTAGTCAAGCTACGGCCTCTACTTGCCCTATCTCTTTCTGGACTACTGCTACAGGATCTTTCCCTCCCATGATCAGAGGTTCTATCACCAGTACGTGATTGCTTCCTAGTGCCGAAGTCACTTCCAGATCCACCAGGGGGACTTGCACTGCGTTTTCTTGCTTTCCACCATTTCACCTCTTTTTTGCCAGTCCATAGATCTTACCTCTTGTCCATCATCTTGGACATTTTGCCAATGTTTGAATTTGCCAGTGGCTTTCCCTGCCCTCCCTACAAAGGTCACATCCTTCTGTTCAGTGGATCCCTCTAGTATATGCGTTACCCTAATACTGACTTTAGGCTGTTGTCCTTTGGGAAAAATAGCCCTATCTTCTGTACTGGTATTGCTTTGTCTATCATCATCCAGCCCCTTATCTATTATGTTCTATTCCTCCTAACTGTCAAACATATGACTATGTGAAGTAAAGGGTGCCTCATTACCTACTAATTGTTCAGATTCTTCTAGGTTAATAGGGATTGATTATAAACTTGAAGAATGGACCCTAATAGTTTGACTACCATGTTGAAGAATCACAGTCTTTCCATCATACCTTATGACTTTACCCAAACCTTTCCACTCTTTCTGACCCTCTCTTTTATAGTATACTAAATTCCCAGGATTAAAGTTTATCTCTGACTCTATTACGTGATGCCGTAAGGCTCGCTGAATCTTCTGAGACTTCTGCCCTTCTCCCTGTACGTAGGGCATTCAAGTACTCAAAGAAAGTAGTCCCTCAGGCTGGGGATGATCACACAGCACAGAAGGTATTTTTGGATTCCTCTCAAAGACCAACTGATACAGAATATAGCGCCCAACCATTTGGAGCGAATTCTTGCATGGACTACCACACTAGGGCAGATGTTAGTCGACCAATCAAATTGTATGCTAAGATCTTATGGAGCATCTCAATCACTGAGCAATTTCTTTCGCAAAGTCCATTGCTGAAAGGACTTACACCTGCGGTGTTCATTTTTTTTGCACAGGTCTCCAAACTTGTCATCAGCAAATTTCCCCCCCATTGTCAGTTAGGAATTTCACTGGTGCTCCCAGTCCAGTCCCTATCCATTTTTCCATAACTTTATTTAACTCTTTGGTCTTTACTATGTATACTGTAGAAAGACTAAATCTTGTTGCCATGCCTATGCAAAATGAAAATGTTTCTGTCCTTGTCCCACACCTTTAAATCCATAGCTACTACTTCATTAAAATCTCTTGCTAATGGAAGATTTGAAATAGGCCGTGAAGGCATCAAAATATTTTTTGCATACATCACATTTTTCACTAATTGCTTAAATAAACTTTGTGTATTCATCATCAACTACCCCTGCATCTTTCAGTAGAATTTTTAATCTGTGTCAAGAGGAATGAGCAAATTGTCGATGCAACCTTAAGACAATTTGCGTCTTGTCTCTCAAATGCCTATCAGCTGATGCCATTAACACCTCTTCAACATTCTTAGAGACGCTAGTTTCTGCTGAAGGAATGCAATAAGATCTTGATTTGAAAATCAGTAGATTTGCAATTTACCCAAAGAAAATTGCTTTATCATGTTCCATGTCCAATTTCATTTGTGCCTTTTTCATGGAAAGCTTGCTCAGCACCAAGGGGTCTCACTACATACCACATCTGTACTAATAAAGTGGCTTACTCCAGTTATTTTGCATGGAATCACCATCCTTTTCAGTGACTTTAATGTGTTCTCATCCCTGAGCCTCAAGCAAGTATAACTTTCATACTCCTTGACCTTATTTCAATCCTTACTACTTAGTGAATCTAAACAACATTTCAACCAATCCATTCCACATACTGTGGATGTGCAACCACTGTCCAGTACAGCACAATTAAGTGAAACTGCGACTAGTACACTTATTGCCTGACTGAAGCTTCTTATGACCAGTACAATTTCCTCAGACTGATCAATATCATCATTTTCTACTTCCGAATCTTCCATGGCATGTGTCGTCTCAAAAGCCCTGTTCTATTTTGGACAGTTTACTGCATAATGATATTTTGAATCACATCTGAGATATCTGCTAATAATTCCCCAGGCATTTCTGGGGTTCATTCACCTGTTGTGCCAAAATTGTTTCCATCCTCATTTCCTTTGTTTGTGATTCTACTACTGTATTGATGCCCCATGTCTGAACGATCTTGAAATGCCACGACTATAGAGTCCTCCATCTCCTGTGACACCGCCGAATGCCCTGTGAAGGCTGCTGGAAAGGACTACTTTCCTAGTACTTGTTTTTTAAAAAAGTGTCAGACACCTGATCCAAAAGCGTGCCTTTTCCTGAGAATCTAACTCCAGTTGTTTTGAAATTCTTTCACAGGATATGTGCATCGTGGGCTAGGCCAGCATTTATTGCCCATCCCCAATTGCCCTTGAGGAGGTAATGGTGAGCTGCCTTCTTGAACTGCTGCAGTCCATGTGGGGTAGGTACACCCACAGTGCTGTTAGGAAGGACTTCCAGGATTTTTGACCCAGCAACGGTGAAGGAATGGCGATATAGGTCCAAGTCAGGATGGTGTGTGGCTTGGAGGGGAACTTGCAGGTGGTGGTGTTCCCATGCATTTTCTGCCCTTGTCCTCCTAGTTGGTAGAGGTCATGGATTTGGAAGGTGCTGTCTAAGGAGCCTTGATGCATTGCATCTTGTAGATGGTACACACTGCTGCCACTGTATGTCTATGGTGGAGGGAGTGAATGTTAAAGGTGGTGGATGGGGTGCCAATTAAGCAGGCTGCTTTGTCCTGAATGGTGTCGAGCTTCTTGAGTGTTGTTGTAGCTGCACTAAGCCAGGGAAGTGGAGAGTATTCCATCGCACTCCTGGCATGTGCCTTGTAGATGGCGGACAGGCATTGGGGAATGAGGAGTGGCATTAGTCACTACATAATTCCCAGTCTCTGACCTGCTCTTGTAGAGACAGCATTTATACAGCTTGTCTAGTTTATTTCAGTTAAGACCCAGAGCCTACCCATGTGCGACACATTAACACTTGAAAAGCAAACACTGAACAATGAATTTCCAAATAGAATTGCTGTAGTCTATTATTTAGTGTGTTAAATTCCATAATATATTCTTCTATGGAATGGTCATCTGTCTTTCTAAATTTATCAAAGTCTGACTATGCCTGGTATGTATTTAATAGATCACCTTTCTTATAAATTTTATCCATTAAACTGAATGAAAGCACCAAACCTTCCTCAGTTTCCAACTGATGCTCAGTGACCGTGCCAAGGCCACACTTTGTTTTCTCTTCGGTAAGGATATAACCCATGTCCACTTCATTTTTCCATTGGTCATAGCATTCCAATTCAGAGAACATCAGTGGGAAGTTATACCCTAACACTTTACTTTTGGTTGTAGCCATTCTTCTCAAAGACAATTCAGATAACAACCTTCTATCGGGGGAAAAAAACATTCTTAGCTTCCAATTTTCACTTTTAGGCAACCATCCTCTGCTAGCACATTAAATGGATCCAAACCAAACAGCAAAAAATGAAAGTAGACACAGCTCCTTTTCTTAACAGGAAGTTTATTTACAGCATTACACATCGCTGCTCACCAATAACACTTGCACCAAGCAAGCTCTCTTTATATTCACTTCAAATCCTTAATTCAAAATGCCCTCCAGCTGTTTACCTTTAATAACATAATTGACCATTAAAATGGAGGAGCACTGAGAATAGCAGGAAGATTACCAGGTAGATCTACAGTTACTGAGGGCAGTGGCACATGAAAAATATGAAGAATGGTCACTTGGGCAAAGTACCAGAGGGTGATGGCACCCATGGAGCTGTACCCTAGCACTGCCTTTAGAAAAGAGGAAAAAATTGGAGGCATCATTTTTTATGACAATGCAGACTTTTGGAAGCATCACTATGCATTGCACATTTGAGACAGTTGGGCCTGACTGGGGTTGGGTGGGATGTGCGGCTGATTGGTAAATCTGTGGGGAGAGAATGTTAACAGTGACAATTTACGATTATACACCTTATGGTTTTAAGCTTGAAAACAATGAAACTCAATCATTATTTGACAAAAGAGGCACTCTGAAAAAAACCCTAGAACACCAACATCTTCAAACTAAGCAAATTAATATAAGACAGACAAAAGCAAAATACTGCAGATGCTAGAAATCTGAAATAAAAACAAGAAATACTCAGCAGGTCTGAAAGAGAAGCAGAGTTAACGTTTCAGATCAGTGACCTTTCATCAGAACTCTTGATATAGGATAGACCCTCCCTTGCCATGAAGCAGGACATAGCTCACTTAGGATGGCCCTCCCCTTTAAAGCA
Source organism: Heterodontus francisci (assembly GCF_036365525.1). Taxonomy (NCBI): domain Eukaryota; kingdom Metazoa; phylum Chordata; class Chondrichthyes; order Heterodontiformes; family Heterodontidae; genus Heterodontus; species Heterodontus francisci. The sequence goes on from NC_090385.1 coordinate 19,663,660, forward strand.
TTCATTGATTCAGTTCATCGTCCTAAGTGACTGTTAACTGGCTCTAAACCTTTAATTAAAGGCTCATATTACTTTCACCCAAAATGTTAAGGTTTATTTTTAGAGCGAGTTGCACTAAATTGGGTTACAATTTGAATCTATTAAGTGTGCTTGCAGATTGAGTAAGCGTTCTGAAGTCTCAGGGTATGTGTTAAACAGCTTGCTGATCTCTCCTCCCTTTCCTTTCTCTGCTCCTCCTTCCTTGCTATGACGGTGGCTTGGTTTTGCTGAGGACTGCAAACCCCAGGGTGCCCCTGAGAGGCAGTGCGATCTGTCGTGGCTGTAATGTATCACCGAGTCAGCAATTGATTAGCTCCTACAGTTCGAGATAGGGTAAGAGGTGGCGGTGAAGGGGACAATAAGAAGCAGACTAGTAACATCCTGCTGCACCAGTAGCGCTGGCGCCCAGAGGAAGAGGCAACCTTGAAAAAAAGGATAGATTTAGAAACAAAACCGCAACCATTGTTCCATCCGCTGCTACAGCTGATCCGCGGGACAGTCGGTGACAGAAACAAGACGGTAATTTGATCATTCCAGGAATTGGCAGATCTGAGCTTCAGACCCGCGGGCAAGACAAGTCTGCAAAAGCCGAACGAGAGAGAGGAGGGGAGAAAGGCAGTGGGTTAAAGATTGCCAATCCATCATGGGCCATCCTCCGCTGGAGTTCAGCGACTGCTCCCTGGACAGCCCGGATTTCAGGGAGCGGCTGAAATCTTACGAGCAAGAGCTGGAGAGGACGAACAAATTCATCAAGGAAGTGATCAAAGACGGGACCTCACTCATAAATGCCATCAAAAGTGAGTATTTTACGACAGATATCCTTAAAAGACAGGGAGGGAGAGCATAACAGCTGAATGTTTTTTCGGGTGGGAGGAAAACAGTACCGAACATTATGGAACACAAGGCAAAAACTATATGGGTGAAATGGGGGGTTCTGGCTTGTAATTATTTTAAAAGGAGCAGTGTTGCTGTATTTGAGAATTTGAAGCGGGCAGCCTCCTTGCTGCGGGAGATGCTGTATTTGCTTTATGGAAGCTTGTGTTTTCATTGCACATCTTGCGCCCTGTTCTGTGTATGAGAACAGCCTTGCAAGGCCATGGTGACATTAGCTCTTTTAAATGGGTTCCGTGTTCAGCAAAAGATGGTCTTCCTGTTGCTACAAGCCAAATCTATCGGTGCCAACACAGAGTGGGCAGATCGACAGATGGGATGGAGCAGAGAGCGACCTTGACGTGTTTGGAACTGAAGGTTCCGGTTGATGCGAACTGTTCACTTAAACCAATAGCCTGACCAAGCTGCTCGCCCCATGTAGCATTACAGTGCCTGTGGGTTGCGATTCGTATGTTCCACAATGACTGTTTGTGACCGATTTCTCCCTAAATCAGTTGGTTAAAACCTCGATTATTGCTACTTGTCAACAACAACTTGCATTTATATAGCGTCTTTCACGGAGTTAAATCATCCCAGATTTAGAAGGGAATTCCAGAGCTAAGAGGGCTGAAGGCAAAGCTGCCACTGACGAGGTGAAGGGAGTGGGGGTGCAGGAGGAATCAGAAGTTGGAGTAAGACAGAGCTCTCGGAGGGTTATAGGGCTGGTGAAGGTTGCAAAGATCAGGGTGAGGCCATAGAGGAATTTGAATACCAGGATGAAAATTCTAAAATTGATATCGTGTAATAATATTGCTGATCCTCAAATTGTATAAATTAATTTGAGGAAGCGGTCTTAGAATTCTGCTTTATGCTATTCCGGCTGGAAATCTTAGGCCCTTTCCAAAAATGAAATTCAGTAAAAAATCATTTAGGGGTGACTTGTTGTGTGTGCTATGTATAATCATATTGTCAGTGTGATCATGGAGCATGTCCTTTGGTATTGTTAGGGAAATCATAAATACACACATTTGCAGCTTTACCAGAAATATTAACCCAGATAAAATCTTCAGAAATGTATTACACTGAGCAATCTTTGTGTGTTGCATTGATGTATAGAAGGTATTTTAAACAACATAAATGGAAATACAGTTCACTTACTGTAGATACTTGTCTCACAGCAGTCCACGTGCCTTGTACTTGCAGTGTTTATTTTTAAAAATAAGCAGCAGAAGTAACAGTTGTAGCTGATTACATTTCAACTCCACTTCCTGCAGAAGCTAAGTCCAGTTGCTGGTATTTTGTCTCCTGCTTGAATATGTCTGTCTCTGACACCTTTTCTCTGTCTCGCCTCTCTCAACTGCTCATATGTTGGGTTGGGTGCCTACTGATGAAGCTCCATATCTCCAGCTCTTGGGATCACTATATCTTGCCAGTTTGTGGTAATAGTCACACGTTTTATGGTAACTTGTGTTGCTCATCATGATGCTTGGGAGGGGTTTGTGGGGGCTGCCCCACGTGGGTTCAAATCCACTGTTCCAGCAATTGTGGAAGCTTGAAGTTTTTAAGGATCTGTTTTATGAAAAGGAATGCCTGGCACAAGAAATTATATTGCTGGCTCACCTCATCTCATCATCTTTCCTTCCTGTCTGCCAAAGACCCGATCGAGTCAAATAATCTACTAACCATAACGTTTTACAGTTGAATGAACTTGCTCTGAGTGGACGCTGCAGGTATTGTGGGGCTTAAAGTAATTTGGTTCAACTTAAATAAATTCATTATTGGGCAGATGCAAAGCGTTGTCTTCAGTCCCCACTACAAACTCCGTTCCTTAGCTATCAATTCCATCCCTTTTCCTGGCAACTGTCTGAGGCTGAACTAGACTGCTCTCAACCTTAATGTCATATTTGACCCCGGGATGAGCTTCCAACCACATATTCAAACCATCACCAAGACCTCCTGTTTCCACCTTCGTAACATTTTCTGACTTCATCTGCTGCTGAAACCTTCATCCAGGACTTTGTTACCTCTAGACTTGACTATTTCAATACGCTCCTTACCATTCTCCCTCATTCTACCATTTGGAAACTTGAAGCCATCCAAGCACTGCTGCCAGTGTCTCTACGCGCACCACATCCCATTAACCCGTCAACCCTATGCTTGCTGACCTACTTTGGCTCCTGGTTAAGCAACGCCTTGATTTAAAAAAAAAATCTTTTCCTTGTTTTCAAATTCCTTCATGGCCTCACCTCTCCCTATCTTTGTAATCTCCTCCAGCCCCACAGGTATCTGCACTCATCTAATTCTGGCTTCTTGAGCATTCCCAATTTTACTTGCTCCACCATTGGTGGCCATGCCTTCAGCTGTCTAGGCTCTAAGCTCCAGAGGTCTCTTCATAAAGCCATCTAACTCTCTCTTTCCTCCTTTTAAGATGTTCCTTTGACTAAGCTGTTGGCTATCTGACCTAATATCTCTAATATGGCTGTGTGATATTTTTGTTTAATAATGCTCCTGTGAAGTGCCTTGGGATGATTTATTACATTAAAAGTGCGACATAAATACGGGCTGTTGCTTATTCACGCTTCCCCAGTTGACCAGATTTAAATATTTCTCTTCTGCCTTTGAGGACTTGGTTGGTTGAATAAGTGAGTTGCAACATTTTACCATCTTTTTAAACACAACTTTGTATGTGACTTCCTGTCATGAGATGGGTTCTTTTTGAAGTTGAGTTACTGGCACCTGCCTGCACTGATTGAGCCCAGATGTACCAGTTCACTTTTTTTGAGAAATATTATTTTTGAGATCCCTTTCCTCCTCAACTCATCCTCTCCTTCCCACTCTTTGCCACTCCCTCCCCCACCACACACACACACATACTGCAAACTGCACTGTACTTTTTTTGTCTGGAGAATAGGTCATAGCAGCTTCTGTTTAACTTCAAAAACATATCTTCATAAAACTTGTCAATAATTCCATGAGGGAATTGATATTGTCAGAGCAGTCTCCTTTTGGGAAGATGTGCAGAAAGGGAGCAAGCGAAAGTCAACATGCAGCTGTTCATTTTAAATTATGGTGTGTTGTGAGTAATGTTGTGGAATTTGTAACTCCTAAGCCAGGAGAGATCTTTGCTGTTCTTTGAAATATGACGTAACATGTTTCACATACACCCAAGTATCCAGTGGCTGAGTTGCTCTCCTACAATGCTGCCTAAAGATGATGCCCAAACATCAGAGACATTTAAGAGGTTTGATTTGTTTACAGAAGTGGGTGGAATATTTTGAGTATCTTAACTCTGCAGAAAGGCCAGTACAGGCTTCACAGAAATGTTACGATTTCTGCATCTATTTATTCTCTCCTACTAATACACTGTGATGCATAGTTCATTAACTTCCAGAGGAACATTTGCAGCCTACGTGTATTTCATTTGAAATACTTGACTGTTTGGCTGTTGAAAGTATCGAGGAGCATGCATATAATTCTTGCATTAGCCACTTGTGCCCCCTCACGTTTGGGACAAATTTTGGGTTCAACTTTTACTGTACATACTGTAAATTCTGGTTCATACATCACCTCTTCATGCACGTTTTATATATAGGAGAGCGGCATGTATATTTATTGATTTTCATGTCAAGCAGTGATGCTGTAAAATAGGGGAGCAGAGAGAAGGAAAAATAACCAGGTAGAATGCCAAAGCGACACTCTAATATGACCTTAGCTTCATGTAAGATTCCTTCTTATGGATTACTTCTAGACTAGGTTAGCTGGATCTTAAGGGGACATTGCACCAAGTGATACTTGTGGTTTAAGCTGAAAGCCAGGCAGTTTGTGACCAAACCCTTGGATGAAAAGTAACATACATCTCTGCTGTTTGATCTGTTGCACATAATTGAGGTGTTGAATACGTTTGTTGTATGCTGCCACAATATTGGTAAAGCACAGTAGTCTAAAATGTATAAATTAAGAGGGAAGCTCCACCTCCCACTCCATATCTAGTACAAAAGCCAGTGGACCAAATGGAAAGCATTGGTACAAAATGGAGCAAGCTATTCAAAACGTTGCAAAAAATGCAGCCATGGTAGATGCCACAAAAGTGACCCTGTAAACTTTGGCTCAAACACTTCCTTTCCAAGACAATGTAACCTCTTTCGGAATAGAGAGCATGCCGATACTTGAAACACAGTTTCCTAAAGACACACTTGATCCATTTTTTTCCAAGAACAATTCTTTTCTTTCAGCTGCTTTTAAAATCAACCATTTCCTGAATAAAAAGGAGTTGTTTCCAATGGCTGAAGGGTTGATAACGAGAGGTCGTAGCTTTTAAGGAGATTGGCAAAAGGACTAGAGCTGATATGCGTAAAAACCTGTTTATGCAACAAGTGGTTTGGATGCATTGCCTGATTCAGTAGTAGTCTTCACAAAGATATTGGATTCAGAAAAATTGTAGGGAATGGGAGTAACTGCGAAAGAGCTAGTGCAGACTTGATGGGCCGAACAGCCCCCTTCTGTACTATTCTATGATCTGATTAAGCTCTAGCAGTGATATAAATCCCCATTGCTTGTACACAGGAAATAGGGGAGAGCAGTGATATTACTAGATTTGTTTATAGTACATTTGTGCCAATGTGTTAGAAGAAAAATTGACACTTGAATTAGCGTTCTTTCTCGTCGTACCAAATACACTTCTTGTGTGATGCTCTTAATCAGTCACTGTCACCAGTACCAACATCAGTTACTGACCTATACTGACCAGTTACTGGTACTTGAACTTTAGTGTTACAAGCTCAAAACACTCTATCCAGGCACAACCCAAATCTGGAGGATAAGTGTTCCAAACATGAAATTGTCATGCACATACCAATGTTTTCCTCAAAATTTTGGTAACTATCAGAAAATGTGGATAATATGAAATGTCAACACTTGTAATGAAAGGAAAACCTACATTGTTTTGCTTTAATAGTGACTATGCTTATCACTGACCAGAGGGGTGATAATTTTAAAGTGCAGTGGGGAAATCCAATTCATACAATTCCTAATGCATTTGAATAAAAATGGATCTCGTGCTAAAGTCATGACTAAGACGAGGAGCTGTGAGTACAAGTTGATCGAGTTAGAAAGAAAGAAATTAAGAAAAAATGGTATTTATATAGTATCTTTCACAACCACGGGACATCTCAAAGCACTTTGCAGCTAATGAAGTTGTTTTGAGTTGTACTCAATGTTGTAATGTAGGAAATGTGGCAGCCCAACATTTACCTCCAACAAGCTTCCATAAACAGAAATTTAATAATGACCCGATAATCTGCTTTTGTGATGTTGATTGAGGATAAATATTGGCCAGGACACTGGGGATGACTTCCCTGCTCTTTTTCAAAATGGTGTAATTGGATCTTTTATGCCCACCTGAAAGAGCAGATATGGCCTTGGTTTAGTGTCTCATGCAAAAGATGACACCGCTGACAGTGCAGCACTCCCCCAGTACTGCACTGGAGTGTCAGCCTTTTGTTTTGTGCTCAGGTCCTGGAGTGGGACTTGAGCCCACAACCTTCTGATTCTGAGGTGAGAGTGCTACCAATTGAGCTATAGTTAACACTGTCAGCAAACAACTTCATTGCAGAAGGAATATCTTCCAAGTAGGGTAGTGGAGGCAAAATCTCAAAATATTTTGATGCTGCACAGGGTGGAAGAAATCACAGATTTATGTAGAAAGATGAGCTACATGGCCAAAGGACATCCCCTCATCTCTCCTTCTCCACAAGATACCCCAAGGATGTTTGTTCTTTGTTTTGTAAACTGTTACCAGATCAGACTTGTGTTTCAGTATCTGTTAATATTCCTCTCCCCACGTGAGTACGAGATAAGGAAGTTTTTTTTTATTTTCCCCCCCTTAACTTGATCTGCTGTGACTTTGATACTCTGTTTTGGGCAGTGCATTTATTGATCATCTCCTCAATCTGAATCCACTCGCACGCAATCAGAAATACTTAGTAAGGGGTTTTCCCTTTTAAAAAGTTTTGAGGTCTTTATCCTTGGATCAGTGCAATTTTTGGTTTGCAGTGGAGTACCTCTAGGTCATGGAAGCCTTCCAACTTTTTCATGGAATTCTTACGGGATTAACCTAATCTCCAGGTTGAAGAGTTAAAAAGTATTCTAGAAATCAGTTACTGCCCTGCTTGCAGATGAAAGTGTCTACGGTTTAGGAATACTTGCTTTGTTTTCTAATGGAGCAGAAATTCTTCAAAATGAATGGTGTCCTTTTAAGTACATTTCCTGGGGAGAGGAAATAAACTTTTAGGTTTAGATTCAGATGTTGCAAAGGATGTGTCTGAGCAGGGTGACCTCTTGCCAAAGGCAAGAATAATTTTTCTTTATCTCTTGCATCGCCTTACTGATTAAATCCACCAGGTTAATGCAGTTAGTATTATGATCAGTTCATTAGGATCACGCTCTTCCTTTTACTTGCAAAAATAAAATGTCAAGCACCCTAATGTCCCTGGTTAAATGCACTACCTGGTGTAGCATTGCCCAAGCAGATGAGGAAGGTCCCTGATCTCAGATGGTAACTGGTAGGATTGTTGCAATTGGTATCAGGTTAGGAAGGGGAGCAGATAAATCTTAAATCCCACTAATGATCCCTATTCAGTGTTCCTTTTTGGAAAGTAGGGGAGGAAGCACAACATAATAACTTGCATCAAAACACAACACATCACTGCATCACTTGCATTTATGATGTCATAACTGAAATGTCATCTAATCCTCTTGCTCCCACTCCTAAAACATTTTGCCAAATACTTTTCCAAAAAGACAATGTCCCTTTTATAGAATTCGACAAGCTGGTGACCTGTGCGCATGCCCCAAACCTCCCACAGGAGTTGTCTACAAAGATGTTCTGTCCCAGCAATTAAAGGCACAATGAACCTCGAAAAGATGGAGGTGTGCTGTGATAAGAACAGACTTCCACATTCCCAGGACTTGTTTCTGAAACCTATGGCAACCATTATATTAGACAATCCCAGCAATCGTGTGGCATGTGAACTGAAGTACAATCGATCTAGTGTGCTCTGAAATGTTCCTCTCAACAAAATGTTGAGCTATCTTGAGGGCTTGTAATGAGGAACTCTGCTGTAATCGTTCTGTCAGGAGTATCGGGGTTGAATAATGGGAACTAAGAGAGGAGGTTGTTGACTCATTTGGAGAATCAAATTCTGCTCACTCTGAAAACAAGCTTCCTTGATTATGTAATGTATTTAATAATTAAATGAGGCCCAAGGTTATAGACTTGTTTTAGGTCAGCAAGGAAATTGCACAAAGAAATCAATGATCTTGATATTATATAGAAGTTGCAACACAGCAGTAGGCCTTTTTATTCTTTTGTGGGATGTGGGCGTCATTGGCTAGGCCAACATTTATTGCTCATTCCTAAATGCCCTTGAGAAGGTGGTGGTGAGCTGTCTTCTTGAACTGCTGCAGTCCTTGGGCTTGGGTACATCAACAGTGCTGTTAGGAAGGGAGTTACAGGATTTTGACCCAGCACAGTGAAAGAAAGGTGTTATAGTTCCAAGTCAGGATGATGTGTGGCTTGGAGGGGAACTTGCAGATGGTGGTGTTCCCATGCATCTGCTGCCCTTATCCTTCTAGGTGATAGAGGTCACTGGTTTGGAAGGTGCTGTTGAACAAGTCCATATCAGTATTTATTTACCCTTCATGAGCAAATCGTCCTGATCACATTTGCCAACCTTGTTCCTGAATTGTTTTATATCTTTTATCTTCCAGCTATCCAATCTAATCTTGAATGGTGATTGATCATTTCTGTCTCGACCACTAACCCTGGAAGTGAATTCCTAGCCTCACAACTCTGTTCCAAATCTCTTGTGCTTAATCATTTATCCCTCACTTTAGATCTTTGCTTCCATCAACTCATGTCCCATTCTTTTGTAATATCGTCTATCTTGTCATGTGATTTCATTGTTCTAATGAAAGCTCCAATTTTTGCTGTATTTCCTCATTTAGGCAACATTCTCGTGAATTTGTGTTTTACCATCATTAACACCTCAACATCCTTCCTCTAGTATGGAGCCCAATACTGAACACAACCCACTAACTTAAATTTTATATAGGCTTATCATTACCTCTTAGCTGTTATACTCTATTTATCTTGGGGGGAAAAAAAACTAGTTCCATTAACTTTTTCTTAATGGCCTCATCGGCCCACAGTGCTGTCCTGAATATCCAAATGAATCTGTATTTTCAAATTCCTCTACTGTCTCAGCAGCAATTGTACTTCCATTCAGAGTATAATTACTGCTGTTTTATCAAAATGTATTACCTTGCACTTTAGACTCCATCTGTCACTTTTTAGATCATTCTCTGATCTTATCGTTATCCACATGCAGCGGAACTAATTACTCCTATTTTCTCTTCAGGTACATGGTAATTTCATCCTTCAGGTTAGCTCAAGTAGAACATGAATGCTGACATGGACTAGTTTGGCCTGTTTTCTGTGCAATGTGTGTGTATATGTAAAAAAGTTGTTAATTTCCCTGCCACTGGTCTGGAGTTACCAAAGTTAGTTGTATCTCCCTCTTTTTTTTAAGAGCAGGTGCTATATTGGGTACTCTCCAGTCCTCTGGCACACATCCACACTCCAGAACTCTAAAATGTAATTTCTAGGCCCTCGGCAATCTCCTCTTTTATCTGGGATGTATTCTGTCTGGTTGTTTTAGCCTAAGACTGATTAAAATGGAGTGCTCAATTTTGAAATGATTAAAATGAAAAGTGAGCATCAAGAATATTGATCCCATTGCGCTATATACCAATGGTTTATTCACTGCCCACCTCCTCTTTAGGGAATTGCCAGTCCTTTCATTGTTCTGGTATGAACTGGTATTACCAGTAAATAATTGGAAACAGAACAGATGAGGTTGAAGCCACTCGCCAGTTTCCAGCTGTTAACTTCATGGCTTTTTTAAAACATAAAATAGCTCTCTGGAAGTGCCTAACAGTGGCAAGGCCACATTGTTCATCCCTAAGTAATTGCATGTACAACTAAGTGACTTGCTAAGCCACTTAAGCGAGCATTAAGAATCAACTATGTAGTGTGGGACTGTAATTACATATAGGCCAGACAGAGTAAGGATAGCAAGTTCCCTTCCTTGAGGGATATTAGTGACCTATTTGGGTTTTTAATGACGATCCATAGTCATCTTTCTGGTACAAGCTCACACATGACCAGATTTATTGAATTCAGTTCCACAACTTGCCATGGTGGGATTTGAACTCTCGGTTGCAAATCCATGACTTTTTCCCTGCTAGAGTAATCTCAGTGCAATTGTAAGGAGAATTTAGATGCTGCTACCAATCCCTGCTGTAAATGTTAGTTCCATGCAGTCACTGTATGGAACTTGGAAATAGAAAATAAACCTGCGCAGCTTTATTTCATGCTCTTTAATTGTACAATATGTCATCTCAATAAGAGAGTAGCATGAAGTGATCAACCTTCCATAATCTAAGGTTGTAAAAAGTTTCCAATTCACAGAGGGAGAACTATGTACAAAAAATAGCAGTGACTGAGCTCCTCCACTAACTCAAATAAAAGCAAAATACTGCAGATTCTGGAAATCTGAAAGAAAAACAAAGGTTGGAAATACTCAGCAGGTCAGGTAGCACCTGTGGGGAGAGAAGCAGAGTTAATATTTCAGGTATGTGACCTTTCATCAGAACTGGCAAAGATTAGAAAAGAATTAGGTATTAAACAAGTGAATGGGGGGAGGAGCATTGGTGGGGAAGAGAACAAAAGGGAAGGTGTGTGATCGGGCAGATGACAGGAGCAATTAAATACCAAAGCTGTCATGGGACAAAGCAAAGAGCGTGATATTGCTAGTGGTGAAAGACAAAGCACTAGTCCAGAGAGATGTTAATGGCAGAGTAATGAGCAACTCTGTCCACATTAAAACAGGCACAAAAATAAAATAATAAAAAAATATATAAACCTTTCTCCTGGCTCCAGTATGTTCCCTCCACCTGGACCCCTCCCTCTGGCCTATTACCCACTCTTTCAGAGCATGACTGGCCTTTTTTATATATTTTTATTAACAAGCATTAACAGGCCTTTATCCCATGACCACTTTGTTATTTAATGTCTCCTGCCCTCTGCCTTAACACACATCTTCCCTTTTATTCTCTTCCACACCAAACGTCACCCCTCCCTTCAATTGCTTAAAACCTAATTCTTATCTAACCTTTGCCTGTTCTGATGAAAATGTCACCAACCTGAAACATTAACTCTGTTTCTCTCTCCACAGGTGCTGCCTCACCTGCTGAGTATTTCCAGCACTTTGTTTTTCCTTCACTAGCTCAGTTGTTTGTGGAACCAAGTGAGCAACCCTTGGGATCATGGGTTCAATCCTTGGTCACGGCTGATTAGTAGGATTAGAATTGGTCTTGGCCTTGCTGTAGTGAGGTAGAAGATTGGTTCCATTCTAATAGATGTGAAGTGGCATGACTGATTTGCTACAAAGCAGTAAATGACAAACTCACTGCATTGAGAGACTAAATCTGAAACATTTTTAAAAACAAAAAGTACAGTTGAGACAAAGCAACTCCATCAATTCTAGGAACTAGAAAAGATTGCTGGCGCTCTTTAGCTCTTTTTGTATTAATGTACAGAATGTGTGGGAGCCTGGACAACAAGTTAACAAGATTCATTGTAGACAAGTTATGGCTACTTTGTTAAATCAAGTATCTTGTTAATTCTGCTGAGCTAGTTAGCTAAAATAGTGGTGGGGCTCTCTCAAAGCAAGTTAACCAGACCTAAAAGTGACAATTGCAGTATTTTTCCTTATTTAGCAAAGGAGCAGATGATGAACCTGCAACCCAGCTGCAAGACCAATATTCTAAACTGGACCATAAATTTATTGATGCTCCTCCTAATGGCTCAGCTGACTTACAAGTAGCTCAGGCACATAAACTAGAAAGATCCTCGGATTGGTCCTTGGTCTGTGGTTAGTCAGTCAGAGCTAGGGAGGCCCTGTGTGTTTTTCTTGAGGGGGAATGTTTAAGTTTTGCTGTGGAGCCTCGCCTTGTAGTCAAACACATGTGCTTCCAGTAGGGGTCACTTGATCACTGTCCAGTGATCCTCATTAGAATGTGTGTAAGTTGATGTTGCGGACGGAATCCGACTTGGTTGTGATATTGTCGTCAGTTAGCTTAGTGGCTGTATGGTTATGCATGATTAATTGTCACTTGGGAAGCGTACAAGAGGGTGCAAAACTACTCCAAGTGTCAATGCCTTCAGGAGAGTGAAGGAGAGGTGTTATCAAAGGAAATATTTCTGTATCCTTGAGGCAAGCAGAAGGCAGGAGATCCCCTGTATCTGAAGGATCAAGTTGAGGGGTTTGTTCAAAATATCCGTATGATATAGACATCTAACTAAGAGTAGTGACTAATGGGTGATCTAAGTACTTCAGTTAGAATGTGAGATCATGCGGTTTTCCTCCATTTTCTCAGCCCTTTTATGTTCGTCTCAAGGTTGCCTAACGAGCCTTCAGTTAAGTATCAGTAGGTTAGCATCTAGTGGCATCAGGTACGTTTTCTCTCTGTCCTGAGCATGAATCCCACTAAAGTATATCAGTAGAAAGAGCAAAGGCATAGGATTCTCTGCTTTCCTTTAATGTACATATTAGCCCATTACTGTCCACATCTCCTAACACCTTTCAAGTACAGTCTTAATGGCTAAGATTGGGACCATCCATTCTGCAGCCTATGCCCCCTCTCCCAACAACAAAATCAGTCCCCTTCCAGGTTCTCCCCCACCCTAGCCCTGAATCTGTCTTTCTCTACCTTCTCATCTATCTTTCTTCATCTTGCCAAGACACTCATTTGACTCTTTTGACCCCATTCCTACCAAACTGCATACCATCCAACCTCTTTGTCTAGCCCCCACTCTAGCAGTCATTGTAAATAGTTCACTATCCTTTTGGTACTGGCCCCTCCCTTTCAAAACCACCATCACCTCCATCCTCGATTTAAACCCACCCTCGGCCCCTCCGTCTTTGCAAACTACTACCCCATCTCCACTCTTCCCTTTCTCTCGTCCTTGACCTGTGAGCTCCCGGATCAATGGCTATCCTTCCCGCAACACCATGTTTCGCTCTGCTCAATCAAGTTTCTGCCCTTGCCACAGTACCGAACTGGCCCTACCTACCCTTCTTGTCCTCTCTGCAACCTTTGACATGGTCAGCCACAGCATCCTGTCCTTTGTTGTCTAACTGAAATGGGACTGATCTTGCATGGTTCCACTTTTACCTATTTAGCCAGCAACGGCTTCTCCTCTTGCTTCCTCACACCTATCTTAGACTCTCCTCATCTACATAGTACCCCTTGGTGACATCATCTGTTGACATGGCATCAGATTCCACACGTATGCTGATGATGCCCAGCTCTACCTCTCCATCACTTATCTCCACTGCCTCTGTGTCATCCACCTACTTGTCCAACATCCAGTCCTGGAGGAGGTGTAATTTCCTCCAGTTAAACATTGGAAAGTCCAAAGCCATTGTTGTCATGCGTACAAAAAGTGCAACAATGAAAAGTTATGGACTAAAACTAAAGAGTTATAAAAGTTGACTTTGTCTATTTAAAAAAAAAACTTAAAAAAAAAAAGTGAACAATGTGTTTCAAAATTGTTGCTGCAGGTTAAAAGACTTGCCCTTTGTATATTAAAACTGTCTGACAGGGATGAAGGAATATCTTCAAAGCTAAGGGGTGCCTATTGCACCCATCCTGAAATATTCCTGAATTGAATGGGTTCTTCTGAAACAAAGAAGGTTGAAGTGGAAACATCATAACCAGATTATTTTCACCCTGAATCCATCAAGAGACACTTGTGAATTGAATGGTTTCTTCTGAAACAAAGAAGGTGTGAAGTAGCCACATCCTCGGCCATTGTCGGTCACTACAGGGAAGAAAATACATGTCTTCCAGCAAAAGTGAGACAGAAGAGACGTGCCCTGCTGTAGAATTCTACATCTACGCTTATACAGCAGTGAATGAGAAGTGATCCACTGTCTTCAATTGAACTTTCAACCAAGAGAGAAATCTACAAACACTTCAGGCCTGCACTCAGAACTTGACTTCCCGAGAGAATTGAACAAGTTACCATCACCCTCAAAACCTATCCTCCACTTTCAATTGCTTATGCCTTTTCCTCTCTATCTGGCTCTTCATGTGTGTGTTTGTGTATGTGCGCGTATGAGTGGATGCTCTTGCAACAATTTTGGGTTCAGGCGTATTGATCATTAAATTTATTTTCTGTTTTAAACCTACAAGAAAACCTGTTGCTATCTGTTGTTACCCGTTGTAAAACACAAAGGGGTTAAACCCTAATAACAAAACACACTTGCTACAGTCAAGTGGGATTTGAACAGTGGGAACCACCCAAACCCCCACCCCTGGCCATAACGTTGTCTTTAGAGTGCTTCCAACTTTGGTGTTCTGATCTGAACTGAGCTTCCAATCCCATATCCTTCCATGATATTTTTTTCATTCATGGAATGTGGGCATCACTGGCAAGGCCAGTATTTATTGCCCTTGAGAAGGTGAAGGTGAAGACCATTGCGTGGAATTCCTGCAGTCTGCCTAGTGATGGTACATGGCACTGTTAGGGAGAAAGTTCCAGCATTTTGACCTAGTGAAGATGAAGGAACAATATTAGATTTCCAAGTCAAGATGGTGTGTGACTTGGAGGGGAGCTTGCAGGTGGTGCTGGTGTTCCTGCTCCTAATTCGTATGTTCGTATGATAGGCGACTTGATTGAAACATCCAAGATCCTGAGGGGTCTTGACAGTGTGGATGTGGAAAGGATGTTGCCCTTTGTGGGAGAATCCAGAACTAGGGGTGACTATTTAAAATAAGGGGTTGCCCATTTAAGACAGAGATGAGAATTTGTTTCTTTCAGAGGGTTGTGTCTTTGGAATTCTCTTCCTCAAAAGGCGGTGGAAGCAGAGTCTTTGAATATTGTTAAGGCAGAGGTAGATAGATTCTTAAGCAACGGGGTGGAAATGTGGAGTAATCAATTCAGCCATGAACTTATTGAATGGCAGAGCAGGCTCGAAGGGCCGAATGGCCCACTGCTCCTAATTCATATGTTCTCTTGTGCTTGCTGTCCTCATTCTTCCAGGCAATAGAGGTCACAGGTTTGTGAGATGCTGTCAAAGAAACCTTGGCAAGTTGCTGCTGTGCATCTTGTATATGGTGCATGCTGCAGCCACTGTATGCCAGTGGTGGAGGGAATGAATGTTAAAGGTGATGGATGGGGTGCCGATCAAGCGGGCCGCTTTGTCCTAGATGGTGTCTAGCTTCTTGAGTGTTGTTGGAGCTGCACCCATCCAGGCAAGTGGAGAGTATTCCATCACGCTCTTGACTTGTGCCTTGTAGATGGAGGACAGGATTTGGGGAGTCAGGAGGTGAGTCACTTGCTGCAGAATTTCCAACATCTCACCTGCTTTTGTAACCACAGTGTTTATGTGGCTTGACTAGTTATGTTTCTGGTCAATGGTGAGCCCCCACAGTGGTGATTTTAATGCCATTGAATGTCAAGGGGAGCTGGTTAGACTTTCTCCTGTTGGAGATGGTCATTGCCTGGCACTTGTGTGGTATGATTGTTAATTGCCACTTAGCCCAAGCCTGAATATTGACCAGGTCTCGCTGCACGTGGGCATGGACTGCTTCAATATCTGAGGAGTTGCAAATGGAACTGAACATTCTGCAATCATCAGCAAACATCCTTCTGACTCCATGATGGAGGGAATGCCATTTGATGAAGCAGCTGGAGATGATTGGGCCTAGGATGATGTCCTGGGGCTGAGATGATTGGCCTCCAGAAACCACAACCATCTTCCTTTGTAACTCCAACCAATGGAGAGTTTCCTCCAATCCCCTTGACTTCAGTTTTACTAATGCTCCTTGATGCCATGCTCATTCAAGTGCTGCATGGATGTTAAGGGCAGTTAAATTTGCCTCGTCTCTAGAATTCAGTTTTTGTTCAAGTTTGGACTGACGTTATGAAGCCTGAGTGGTTCTGCCAGAACCCAAAGTGAGCAGTCTACTGGTGCATAAATACTGCTTGATCACACTGTCAATGACACCTTCCATCACTTTGCTGACGATTGAACTCAATAGTGGGGGGAGTGGGGGGTGTGATGAGGGAAGAAGTGATAATTTAAAGAGAGAGGAGAAGGCAAGAGAGCAAGATAACAATAAGGGTGATGATAATCAGAGTGTGGCAGGAAGGGACAGAGCAAACAAACTGAAGAGTGCACTAGCAGATAAGGCTAGAGATTGTGAACTAATGGGGTTGGGAGCGGGAGGGTTTGGGCAAAGGGGGATTTAGAAATCCAAAGAGAAGGGTCAAGGCATCCGAACAGTAAAGCGTTGTGGTGAAGATGAGCAGGATGGGACAGGAAGGGACAAAGAGTTTAACAAAAATTGTGCATCAGTGAATAAGGTCATTGCAGAGGATAGAAGTAAAAAAATGAAATTAAATGTTCTTTATCTGAATGCACGAAGCATCTGCAATTAGATGAACTAGCGGCACAAATAGAGGTAAATGATTTAGATCTAATTGCCATTACAGAGACATGGTTACATGGTGATCAAGGTTTGGAAATAAATATTCCAGGGTACACAATATTTTGGAAAGACAGACAGAATAACAAAGGAGGAGGGGTTGCACTGATAGTAAAGGATGACGTAAAAACATTAGTGAGAAAGGATCTGGCCTCAGAAGATCATGAAGTATAATCAGTATGGGTGGAAATTAGGAATGACAGGAATCAGAAAACATTGGTGGGAGTAGTTTATAGGCCCCCTAACAGTAATTATACTGTTGGACAGAGCATTAAACAAGAAATTATTAGAACTTGTAACAAAGGCAATGTAGTAATTGTGCGGGACATCATATAGACTGAGACAGTGAAATTGGCAAGTGGTCTAGAAGATGAATTTGTAGAATGTTTTTGGGACAGTTTCTTGGAGCAATACATTATGGAACAGATGAGGGATAAAGCTATCTTAATTCTAGTATTGTGCAGTGAAGCAGGGATAATTAGTAATGTCATCGTAAAAGATCCAGTGGGAAATATCCTAATACCATTGAATTCCATGTTAAGTTTGAAAGTGACATACTCCAGTCCAAACAAGAATCTTAAAGATAAACAAAGCCAATTACATAGGTATAAGGGGAGAACTGGCTAAGGTAAATTGGGTTAATCGACTGAAAGGGATGGAGGTAAATGAACAGTGGGAAATCTTTAAAGAAACAATTCAAAATGTTCAACAAAAATACATTCCTTTGAAAAACAAAAACTGAGGCAGAAAGACGCATCTGTGGCTCACTCAGGAAATAAAGGATAGTATTAGATAAAAAGAGTCTTACAATGTTTAAAAAAAAAGTAACAAGTCTGAGGATTGGGAGTGTTTTAGAAACCAGCAAAGGGCCACCAAAAAGTTGATTAAAAAAGGAAAAAATAGAATGAAAGTAAACTAGCCAGTAATATATCAACAGATTGTAAGAGCTTTTTATAGGTATATAAAAAGGAAGAAAGTTGTTAAAGTAAATGTTGGTCTCTTAGAAGCAGAGACAGGAGAAATTGCCATGGGGAATGAAGAAATGGCGGAGGCATTGAACAAATATTTTGTGTCTGTTTCCACAGCAGCAGACACAAGTTCCATATCAGAAATAGACAGTAACCTAGGGGCTAAAAAGAGTGAGGAAATTAATATCAACAGAGGAAAAGTATTGGAGAAACTTAAGGGACTGAAATCTGACAAATTCCTAGGACCTGATGGCCAACACCCTAGGGTTCTAAAAGAGATGGCTGCAGAGATGGTGGTTGCGCGAGCTATGATTTTCCAAAATTCCTTAGATTTGGGAACGGTCCTATCAAACTGGAAGTTGGCAAATGCTACACAGCTTTTAAAGGAAGGAGGGAGAGAGAAAGCCGTGAACTACAGGCCAGTTAATCTAACATCTGTCATTGGGAAAATGCTGGAATCTATTAAGGAAGTCTTGACGCACTTAGAACAGCACAGCATAATCAGAACAAGTCAACATGGCTTTACTAAAGGGAAATCCTGTTTGACAAATTTATTAGGGTTTTTTGAGGATATAATTAGTAGGATAGATAAAGGGGAACCAGTAGATGTAGTATACCTGGATTTCCAAAAGGCATTTGATAAGGTGCCACACAAAAGGTTAATAGGCAACATAAAGGCTCATGGAGTTGGGGGTAATATATTAGTATGGATTGTGGATTAGTTAACGGACAGGAAGCAAAGAGTGGGCATAAATGGGGCACTTTCATGTTGACAGGCAGTAAATAGTGGAATGCCATGGAGCCATAGAAAAATTACAGCACAGAAGGAGGCCATTCAGCCCATTGTGTCTGTACCGGCTGAAAAAACTAGCTGCCCAATCTAACTCCAGCTTCCCACAACTGGTCCATAGCCTTGTAGGTTACAGCACTACAGGTGCATGTCCAGCTACTTTTTAAATGGGTTGAGGGTTTCTGCCTCCACCACCATTCCTGGTAGTGAATTCCAGACACCCACCACCCTCTGGATGAAAATGTTTTTCCTCCTGTCCCCTCTAATCCTTTTACCAATCACCTTAAATCTGTGCCCCCTTGTAAATGACCCTTCTGCTAGGGGAAACCGGTCCTTCCTGTCTACTCTATCTAGGCCTCTCATAATTTTGTACACCTCTATTAAGTAACACCTCAGCCTCCTCTGTTCTAAGGAAAACAACCCTAGCCTATCCAATCTTTCCTCATAGCTGCAACTTTCAAGCCCTGGCAACATTCTTGTAAATCTCCTCTGCACTCTCTCCAGAGCAACTATGTCCTTCCTGTAATGTGGTGACCAGAACTGTATGCAATACTCCAACTGTGGCCGAACCAGCGTTTTATACAGTTCCAACATTACAACCCTGCTTTTGTATTCTATACCTTGGCCAGTAAAGGAAAGCATTCCATATGCCTTCTTCACTTTATCTACCTGTCCTGACACCTTCGGCGACCTGTGGACACGCACTCCAAGGTCTCTCACTTCTTCGACCCCTCTCAATATCCTCCCGTTTATTCCCTTGCTTTATTTGTTCCCTCCCCAAATGCATTACCTCACACTTATCTGAACTGAATTCCATTTGCCACTTTCCTGCCCACTCAACCAAACCATTGATATTCTGAAGTCTACAGCCATCCTCTTCACTATCGACGACATGACCAATTTTTGTGTCATTAGCATATTTCCCAATCATGCCTTCCACATTTAAGTCCAAATCATTAATATATATCACAAACAGCAAGGGACTCAATACTGAACCCGGTGGAACGCCACTGGAAACAGCTTTCCATTCACAAAAACAACCGTTCACTACTACCCTTTGTTTCCTGGCCCTGAGCCAATTTTGGATCCAGCCTGCCACATTCCCCTGTATCCCATAGGCTTTCATTTCACTGACCAGTCTGCCATGCAGGACCATGTCAACTGCCTTACTAAAATCCATGTAGACCACATCCACTGCACTACCCTCATCAATCCTCCTTGTTACTTCCTTAAATAATTCAATTAAGTTAGTAAGACATAACCTTCCCTTAACAAATCCATGCTAACTATCTCTGATCAGTCCATGCCTTTCTAAGTGGCAGTTTATCCTGTCCCTCAGAATTGATTCTAATAATTTACTCACCACAGAGGATGCCCTAATTTTATTGCTGGACCTCAGCTATTTACAATCTATATTAATGACTTAGATGAAGAGACAGCGAGTAATGTATCTAAGTTTGCTGATGATAGAAAGGTAGGTGGAAAGGTAAGCTGTGGGGAGGACACAGAGGCTGCAAAGAGATATAGACAGGTTAAGTGAGTGGGCAACAAGATGGCAGATGGAGTATAATGTAAGGAAATTTGAAGTTCTTCACTTTGGTCGTAAGAATAGAAAAGCAGAATATTTTTCAAAAGGTGTGAACCTTCTAAATGTTGATGTTCAGAGAGACTTGGATGTGTTTCTACAAGGAATGCAGAAAGTTAGCATGCAGGTACGGCAAATGGCATATTGGCCTTTTTTGCAAGGGGATTGGAATACAGGAATAAAGAATTCTTGCTACAATTGTACAGGGTTTTGGTGAGACCACATCTGGGACACTGTGTGCAGTTTTGGTCTCCACATTTAAGAAAGGATATACTCACATTTGAGGAGGTAAAGCAAAGGTTCACTTAAATTGGTCCCTGGGATGACAGGCTGAGTAAATTGGGTCTATACTCTCTGGAGTTCAGCAAAATGAGAGGTGCTTTCATTGAAACATGCAAGATTCTGAAGGGGCTGGATAGGGTAGACACTGAGGTTGTTTCCACTGGTTGAGGAATCTAAAACGTGGGGGCACAGTCTCAGGATAAGGGGCCGATCATTTAGGACTGAGATGAGGAGAAATTACTACACTCAAAGGGTTGTGAATCTTTGGAATGCTCCCCCAGAGGATTGTGGATGCTCCATCAGTAAATACATGTAAGCTGGGATAGACAGATTTTTGGTCTCCCAGGGAATCAAGCAATATGGGGAGTGGGTGGGAAAGTGGAGTTGAAGCCTAAGATCAGCCATGATCGTATTGAATGGCAGAGCAGGCTCGATGGGCCATATAGTCTATGCCTGCTCCTATTTTTGTGTTCTTGAGAGTAGATTGATGGGGTGATAATTAGCTGGTTTGAATTTGTCCTGCTTCTTGTGGACAGAACATTCCTGGGAAATGTTCCTCTTATTGTAGGGTAGCTGCCAGCATAGTCACTAGACTGAAACAGCTTAACTAGGGGCATGTCTAGTTCTGGAGCACTACAGCTGGGATGTTGTCCATGTCCGTGGCCATTGCAGTACCTAGTGCACTCAATCATTTCTTGATGTGGCCAATGAAGAATGGCATCTGTGGTGAAGACTTCTGAGGCCAAGGTAGATCGTGCGCATGGCACTTCTAGCTGAAATGATGGAGGATGGTGATGGGTGCTGCGCCTGTCGCCTATCTGCCCACCCTGCTATCTTACCAGCAGCGGGGGAGGTTTCAAATGGCCCACCTGCCCTTAGGCTAATTGAGGCCCTTATCTGGCCAATTAATGGCTACTTAAGGGCTTCTTCCCACCATTGCTGGCATTTTACCAGTGCAGATGGGCGCTTTGGCACCTGAGGAGGCCGCCCATAATATCTGGGCGGCCTCCTTGTGAGCTGGGATCCCTCCTGATTGGGCACTCTGCCCCATGGAGGAGTTGCCCCAGCAGCACAGGCTACACTCACTAAAACACTGCCCCCATTGTGGCTTCTCTCGCTAGGTGCAGTCTCAGCAGTGGCCTTATGATTGGCTGGCAGCTCATGGAGGCGGGACATCCTGCCTTAGAGGGGCAGAAGCTAATTAAGTGCTTGAGCCACGCAGGATTTATAATCATCTAGAAAAGAATAAGTTCATTAGCGATAGTCAGCACGGTTTTGTGAAGGGTAGGTCGTGCCTCACAAACCTTATTGAGTTTTTCGAGAAGGTGACCAAACAGGTGGATGAGGGTAAAGCCGTGGATGTGGTGTATATGGATTTCAGTAAGGCGTTTGATAAGGTTCCCCACGGTAGGCTATTGCAGAAAATACGGAAGTATGGGGTTGAAGGTGATTTAGAGCTTTGGATCAGAAATTGGCTAGCTGAAAGAAGACAGAGGGTGGTGGTTGATGGCAAATGTTCATCCTGGAGTTTAGTTACTAGTGGTGTACTGCAAGGATTTGTCTTGGGGCCACTGCTGTTTGTCATTTTTATAAATGACCTGGAAGAGGGTGTAAAAGGGTGGGTTAGTAAATTTGCGGATGACACGAAGGTCGGTGGAGTTGTGGATAGTGCCGAAGGATGTTGTAGGGTACAGAGGGACATAGATAGGCTGCAGAGCTGGGCTGAGAGATGGCAAATGGAGTTTAATGTGGAAAAGTGTGAGGTGATTCACTTTGGAAGGAGTAACAGGAATGCAGAGTACTGGGCTAATGGGAAGATTCTTGGTAGTGTAGATGAACAGAGAGATCTTGGTGTCCAGGTACATAAATCCCTGAAGGTTGCTACCCAGGTTAATAGGGCTGTTAAGAAGGCATATGGTGTGTTAGCTTTTATTAGTAGGGGGATCGAGTTTCGGAGCCACGAGGTCATGCTGCAGCTGTCCAAAACTCTGGTGAGACCGCACCTGGAGTATTGCGTGCAGTTCTGGTCACCGCATTATAGGAAGGATGTGGAAGCTTTGGAAAGGGTGCAGAGGAGATTTACTAGGATGTTGCCTGGTATGGAGGGAAGGTCTTACGAGGAAAGGCTGAGAGACTTGAGGTTGTTTTCGTTGGAGAGGAGGAGGAGGAGAGGTGACTTAATAGAGACATATAAGATAATCAGAGGGTTAGATAGGGTGGATAGTGAGAGTCTTTTTCCTCGGATGGTGATGGCAAACACGAGGGGACATAGCTTTAAGTTGAGGGGTGATAGATATAGGACAGATGCTAGAGGTAGTTTCTTTACTCAGAGAGTAGTAGGGGCGTGGAACGCCCTGCCTGCAGCAGTAGTAGACTCGCTAACTTTAAGGGCATTTAAGTGGTCATTGGATAGACATATGGATGAAAATGGAATAGTGTGGGTCAGATGGTTTCACAGGTCGGCGCAACATCGAGGGCCGAAGGGCCTGTACTGCGCTGTAATATTCTTAAAAAAAAAATAGCAGCATGGCTTCCAAGCCTGGCGAGGGCAGGCTCGCCCCTGGCTTTCCAACTGGTGAGCGGGGCCACTGCCTCACCATTAAATTTTGGCCTCCTGTGTCCATTTTCCCTACACTTCTGAAGCACCTTAACTCTGCTGTATTGATGTATGTTGGCATTAACACTGAAATTACTCCATGAATTTCATGAACAGGGCGGGAAAAGCTACAAACAGAACCCAACACCAAATGAATCTCTTAGAAACTAGTGTTTTGGTGGCACTGTCAGTTTCTGAACTGTATAAATAAAATTCCTAATGTAACCAATGCATTTAAAAGGTCTGATTGATAGCAAAAGAGTTAAAAGTTGCCAATAAGATTTTATTTCCTTGCAGTTTCCATTTGGAGTCCTACTCATGTCCCTGGAGCCAGAAACTGGAGTTTTACTCTTTATCTGCAGATTCAATTTTTCTCTTTTTTTTGCGTTTTCCTTGCACCTTCGTTCTCGAGACTAGGTGCATGGGAGGGTTTTTTGGGGTTTGAGGGTCTGTTGAGGTGGTGTGTGGTGGAGCTAATGTTCGGGAGTGGGAACAGATGGAGCTGGAATTTTGTGCATTTTGAGTGGATGAGAGGGGGGACTATGACGTGGTAGATGGAAAAGTCTTCAGTAGAAGTATAGCTGACCACATTGCAGTACTGTTCTCCAGTGCATAATAAATGCTGCAAAAACCATCAACCACAAGCCTCGCCACATCTCTGTGCAGTTTCTGTAATCCAATGCGGCTGAGCAAATTTGAGCTGCAGTCAGGTGTGTCGTAGCTGCATGGCGATTTCGTGTTTTAGTTCATGCATTGTTACAATAGCTGTTAATTAAGTACTGCTCATTAAGAGACATTCACTGTATTGTGTTTTCGATGTAATATGCCACCATTCTCTGCTACAAAGCTGAAGTTTATATTTGATGATCAATGTCTTCAACCTGACCTTTATAATTGAAGAATGACTTGAATCGCTTCAGCTTTGGGCACATGAACAAAATATAAATGCAGGGAACATTTCTCTGGTGCATGCAATTGCTCCAAATTTCAACTATTTTGCTGTAGTTCAGATTCAAGACCAAATAATCTCTTAACTGAATATTTCACAAAAGAAAAAGCTAACTAATTCCTGTGGAAGATGGGAGGCCAGCTGGAAGTGCATTAGAATAACGTGCAAAATGTCCCAAGGTGTTTTCACAGGAGCATTGTCAAACAAAATTTGAAATTGAGTCACATAAGGGGATATTGGAGCAGATGACCAAAAGGTTGGTCAGAGAACTAGGTTTTAAGGAGAGTCATGAAGGAGGAGAGGAAGCTGGAGGGGTTTTAGGAAGGAAATTCTTGAGTTTAGGGGCTATACAGCTGAAGGTGCGGCTCCTAATGGTGGGGTGAAGGAAAGTGGGGATTCACAAGAGGCCAAAAGCGTAGAACACAGGGTTCTTGGAGGGTTGTAGGGATGGAGTGGGTTACAGAGTTGTGGACAGGCAAGGCCATGAAGAGATAAACGCACAGATGAGAATTATAAATTTATGGCATGACTGGACTGGGAGTCGGTGTAAGTCAGTGAGCACAGGGGTGTTTGGTGAATGAGAGTGTGAGTTGGGATACAGGCAGCCAGAAACCGGCCTCGAGCAGAAGTGGGAATCCACTTAGGCAGGAGATCCAAAGGATTGGTTAATCTTCAGCATAGGTGTGGCTGCAAGTGTTACAGAAACTAAATATGGGACATGTAAAGCAGATATTTTACATAAGGCTTGGAATAATAATGAAAAGAAAAATATACATAATGTGACTATCCTTGTCCTCCTCAAAATCCTACAAACCTCGGTGATTGAGATCCTTCCAGCCTCTGCAATGCTGCAAAATACAAACCTGTTACTCGCCATGAGGGAGATCATACTCTCTCTTTTAAAAAAAAATACAAACCCAATCCTGAATGGAGCACACTGCCCATGTACTAAAGGGTTTATTCTGTTGATGGATGGTGACCTGCTGATTACGGAGAGAACTCTTCAATCCACACTGAGATATTGAGGCTAATTTTCCTGGCCTCCATCCCTTGGCAGTCACATCCGAAATGCTGGTGTTCCTGTGTCAGCAGTGCTCCTGACCCCAGAGTGCACCGTGCTTGACCCGGCTGAATAACCTTGTGGTTTCCTGTTTTGGATCATTAATATATCCCCTGGGGACACTCCTGCTCCAAGCTCAATCCCCTAGCAGAGCATAGCAGCAGCAGAAGTGACAGGAGGGGGGGACCTGAGCATCTTGCAGCTGTGTCTCTGACCTCTAGGGTGTTGGTCTGGCTTCAATGGAGGCTCCAAAGTCATAATGAGGCGGAAATAAAAATAGAAAACTGGCTTCAGGTCTTTTCAAGCTGCACTTTTTTGTGTTTTGTCTCTCTCTCTGTGTCGCTCTCTCTGTGTCGCTCTCTCTGTGTCGCTCTCTCTGTGTCGCTCTCTCTGTGTCGCTCTCTCTGTGTCGCTCTCTCTGTGTCGCTCTCTCTGTGTCGCTCTCTCTGTGTCGCTCTCTCTGTGTCGCTCTCTCTGTGTCGCTCTCTCTGTGTCTCTGTCACTTGGGGCATCCTGTAGTTAACGCATACTTTCTTTTGGCAGGATCTGTGACAGGAGGGTGGGATACACTTCCTTCCAACTCCTTTTATATGAAATAATTTGGCCTACACCTATTGCACGTGCAGACCCAACTCTGCTCCCTGGGGCATCCCCAAAAATCCAGTGCAACATAAAGGGGCAGGGACCCTTTGCCTGATTTTATTTTTGCCTGTGAAATAGTTGTTTACTGGAAAATTGGCACCATTAGACTTTTTTTTTTCTGCCTAAGCCAACACTCTCAGTAATACAAAAGCATTTTAAGGAAAGGGGGAGAGGCTGAGAAACATGATGGGGTTGATAATGTTGTAGTTACATATCTAATTACAAGTCTCTGGCTGAGCCAAACCTTTGAGAGTTTGAAATGGTAATGGTTTAAGGAATGCCATACGTGCCATTTCGCAGGTCTCTTGCTACAATCTCTGCTGTCACAGCAGTTTCATAGCTTGTAATTCTGGATTGCTTGCACAGCACGGCTCCTAGCTGGGCAGACTGAATATGGTTGCACAGCTATAATTGTCATTTTCCTCCCCATTTCTGCTAAGGGCACTGACTCCTGCTCGGATACAGTCTCAGCTCTAGCTCTTCTGTGCTGTCTCACTCCATTGACCATTTTGCATCTGAGACAAGACACTGCGCCATCAGTAAATTATTCAGAAGTGGGGAACATCAAAGCCTAGACCTTCTCAACCATTGACAGAGGCTTTTTAAAAAAAAACAATTCCAAGGTTTGGCATTATAAGGCATTGGTGATGCCAAAACTGCTGTCAAATGTGCTCCCACACAATAGCCACCAAAGCACCAGTTCAATAGAAACACTGTTGTTGACGCTGAATAATTAGTTTAAATTGTTCCCCTAACCCAAATCCAGAATCTTGGCTCTGCAGCCAAAACCTATTCATAAAATTCTGTTTTAATTAAAGAAATCTGCAGGGGAGAAAATAAAAAGAGGCTTTTGTGGTTGGGGCCTCACGCTTGCAGACAAGGACTGTAACCCTGTGTGACCCCATGTGTCTCATGCAGACTTGTCTTTGGTGAAATGTATAATAATAAAGGGGAGATTAATGAAAATGGAAAAAGTCTTGAAAAGGGTTCCATGCATTCATAATACAGCATCATGCGATGTCTTGTTTATCAGCAAATGGTGGAAAATCTTTCCCAATGACCCAGCCCCTATTGAGAATATTGGCTTCTAAACAGTTTTTCCTCAGTGTTGCAGCCCATTCTAGTCTGGAAGCTGACCAACTGAAACAAGAAGGATGTGGAGAAGGGCAGATGCAATAATAATGGGAAGCCTGCAGTGGTTGTGATAAAACCTTGAAAGAATCTATAATGCTGCAGACTTTAAGCCTTTCATAGGCTTTCTCTCATCAGGTAGACAGCTTAAATTTTAGGCTGTTGTAAAGCCAGTTTGAACTTGCAATTTGTTCACTAGTTATTGACGGTATCAAACTGGTTAGTTCCCAAAATGGTCCACGAATAGAAAACATTGTGCAGGTCAAAAACAAAGATTGCAGCGCGAGTACAAATTGAATTTGAATATTGCCTGGATACAGTTTCTACAAACTTGAAATTACAGGTTTGTGGAAGTGTTAATGGGAAGGAAGTACATAACAGGAGGTAGAGCTGGCAAGAGTGTGAAATTCTCACAGCGAAGAGAGTGCAATCTAAATTGCCTCCTAATGTCTCAAATTTAAATCTCGTTTTGAAATCCATATAATGTACCAGCCCTACATCACCCCTTTGCCTGTAATCTGTTGTTTTCTAATTCTAGCCTTGTGCAGCAGCCCTTCCCTTGACCCATCGCTGGCAGTTGTATTTTCAGATGCCTTAGTCCTGTCTCTGGAATTCTTTGCCTAAGCCACTCTGTTGTCTCCTTCTTAAACCCACCTTTTTGATCAAGCTGTTGTCACCATTCCTAATCTCCTTTTGGCTTGGCACCTTTTTAAATGTTTACCTCCTATGAAGAACCTTGGATTGTGCTTCTCCATTGAAGGTGCTATATAAATGCAAGTTCTCTTTTCAGTCTTAGATGACTGTTAACTGCTTGCTTGGGGTGGAACCCTTCTCCCCATTCTTCTGTGAAACCCCTTTGGTTGGTTGTTCTATGTTGAAGGTGCAAGTTATTTTTGTGATGCAAGATTCATTCAAACCCTTGAATGGACTCTTTTCTAACCAAAAAGCAGCTGCAATACACTTTTAACATTAGTAGCTTTTGATTGCCTCTTGACCACTGCCAGCGATATGGCCTATTAACTGTCAGCAGAAACAGAATAAAAGCCTTTAGACCATCTGTGTACTTGTGGTTCAAGTCCCACATTTTTTTTAACTAGCAGCCAAACTGATGATTTGAGTTTGTAAATCTACCTGCTGCACAGTGTGGTACTGATCTGTGCATGCCAGGAAGCTGGCAGATTTCATTTCTGGCTTGTGTGGAGTTTACTCACCTTGGTTATAGTTTTGCTTCAGTGCTTATGGGGGCTGTGTTAACCTAACCTGCCGGTTTGGAAATTGACAGAATCGAGTGCAACACCGTTTTACCTCCCGCCTGATTTTTATTCTCCATTGAAGTCAGTGGAGCGTAATGTTGGTCTGAGTGTAAAACTGGTGATTCACCCAATCCTTCCCGATTTCCTGCCTGGTGAGTTTGGTTAAAATTACTAATATGGGTCATGGAAAGGACAGAAAATGCTGCTGAGTGTGTGTGTGTGTTAATATTCGTTGACCAGTGGAACGTGCTCCATGCAAATCCTTTGCCAAAACTCACTTTTTCTAAGCTCGTGAATGAAGAATGACCAATCGAGTGCGGAACCAAGAGCTATTGGTGGCGGTGAAACCCATATCCCAGCATGAATCAGGAGATGAGAGGAGTTTTTCCCTTTCTCTCCAAGTCTAGTGCTGAAATTCTAGTTGGTGCTGGAGGGTTAATGATAGCAAAACTGAAAGTTGTCTTCAGCTGAGTTATTAGATGGACCACAATCCAGTCCACAGATGTGAGCTATTCCCTCGAGACATGACTCAGTGGAGGCAAGTGCAGTAAATTTTGAACCTGAAGTGCAGGCGATAACTCTGTTGTGAACATAGCCTGTATCAAAAACTGCTGCCTAAAGTTTGCCCTAATGAAGCCACACTATGCTGAGGGTCATAACTTAAAGAAACTAGCTTCACTCATCTAGGGTCATGCAGATGAAACTTGAGGAATCAATTACACTGGGTCTGTGAATTTAAATACATTGAAAATAAATAGAGCTATACAGATCCTTCATGATAGCTGGGTTTGAAGTGTCAGACATCAAAACTTCTAATGTAAAAGAATGTTAAAGATTTCGATAATTGTGTCCTTTTATGTACAGATCTCAATGGGAGTACTGAAGTTGACATCGGTCTCTCCCTGTGCAGCATGAGGGAAAATTTGACTAAGGCTCTTGCCATCTGCTTGCTTTCCGGCAACTTCTTAGTGGAAAGTGAGAGAAGAGGGACAAGTTCAGCTGTGATGTCTTGCGGTTAAATAATCTGTAATCTACAATCTTTACATAAGTACACAATCTGAACAAACAGGATCAAACCAGTTGCGTAGTGTGTGCAGAAGAAAGCATGCTATTGGTGGCGGTTTGTGCTATTACTTTTGTAAATCTTTTTTAATAAAGTGCTACACAGACATTGTAGATATGAGGAGGGAAAAGGGAGTAAGGGGGATGAAGAGAAACAAATGGAGCCCAACCTTAAAAAAAGGTGCATTCCTCTCATCGCAATCCGACATCAAACTGAAGAGGGAAATTCCTTTTGGCTAATGACAGTAGATGATGGATGGAATGAGGCTTATAAAGTTAGATTGACTGATACGTTTTCTCTCTGTTAGAATGAATGAGAAAAAGAGATTCCGAGTTGGTTCTATGAGTGCCACAACCAGCCAGGGTTATGTCTCAATAACTGTAGATGCTGGAAAGAGAAGAAACTCTGCAAGTTCATAGCAACTTTCATGGACATTCTAAAGTGGTTTAAGATGACTGATTATTTTTGATGTGTCATCGCTGTTATGTAGGCAAACACAATAACCAATTTGTGCATAGCAAAATCCCACAAATAGCAGTGACACTGACAACTGATAAATGTTGGCCAAACTCATGAACTTTTTTAAAAATATAGAATACCATGGGATCTTTTATGCTGACTGAAAGTTGAACCCGACAACAAAGAAGCATTTCCTCACTACTGCATTAGACTAGAGTAGGTTAGTCTAGATTACGTGCTCAAGTCCTGGAGTGGGACTTCAATCTGATTTTGCTTGGCTCCGTGGTTGCGCCTTCATTCGAGTCAGAAGGTCCCAGATTTAAGCCTCGCCTCTGGACTTGAACAAAATGTCTAGGCTGACACTTTGCAGTGGTGAGAGTGTGCTGCATGGTCAGAATGTCATCTTTTGGATGTGACATTAAGTCGAGGCGCCATCTGCCTCTTCAGGTGGATGTAAGAGATTTCGTGGCAATATTTGAAGAAGAGCAGGGACGTTCTCCTGGTGTCTTTGCCAAGATTTATTACTTCAGCCAACATTAAAAATCGATGAACTTGAGAGGGCCAGACTCTTCCAAGCCAGTCTTCTACATTTCCTAATTGCCAAATATAGGGTGGCATTGGAGACGTGGGAGTTGATCTGCAATCTGTCCTTTTGGTTGAAGGTGTGGGCCATTCTGTTCTCCATTGCTTCCTTCATGGTACACTTCACTGCCATTCCTTCTGCTTCCATTTCTCCTTCAAATGCAGTCAGTGCATCTTCTCCAATGGCTGCTCCTCCCGTACCATTGAGCTCGTTTTTTTTATCCTCCTACTCCTTATCTATAATCTTGGTACTTGGAAGTGATGTCTGAAAACTTTGGGTCAGTTTCTCAGTTTCCATATGTATGGCACCCAACTCCACATCTGATACCCAGTCTTAATTCCAGGACTGTCAACTGCTTGTTTAACATCAGGTCTTCAGTGAACTGAAGCTTCCTTCATGTCATCAGTGTCAACTCCGAGGCCCTAATGTTTGAGTCATTGGAAGTGACAGCACAGTTACTGTCTAAAACCATGTGAACCTGCTTACATTGTTTTATTCATAATCTGAATAACTTTTTGTTCTGTCACTGGCAAATCATTCCTGATATTTAATGCTGCTTCTTTTAAACCTAGTGGCCCAGATTTTTCTGTTTAAAATTACAGTGGGGATTAATGGTGCTTGCTGTAATTTATACACAAAGATAAAGCAACTTCAGACAATGAACAGATACATGGTTAAACTCGAGATCCAAAAGTTGCTAAGTCTTGCTCTACTATTCGCTTTGCAAAAACGGCATTTTATAGTCTGCCTCACTATTGGCATGCAGTAAATGGGGTGAAGTTGCTGTATTTGCACAGTAGCCATGAACTAATCTTGTCACAGTCAAGTCATTTCAAGTCTAAGTGCCCTTTTACAAAGTGATAAATAGTTAATTACTGCAAATCAAACTCTCTTGCACTGAAAATTAACTTCCAAGTGTGGCATCTCATTCCTTCACATTTTAATTGTTGGAGATTTAAAAAAATGTTAAATTTCACATTGAATGTTAACCTTTTTTTTTCTCTCAATCCAATCCTTCTTTCCCTCTTTTTTTAAAATTTCTCTTCTGTACCGGATTTGACATTGACCCACTCCAATTTACAATTCCTTCTCTGACCCTGCGCTGTTTATTTTGCAATCCTCCAATCTGATTGGTGAAGGATATACAGGGCTGTATTTTACTGGGACGGCAGAAGTCCCGCTGCTGGGGGTGAAAGCAGGAGGTAATCTGCTTCAGGCGGCGTAGGGACCTGGGGAGGCATATTCCCGGCAGTGACCAATTAAGTGGCTACTGCTGAGACTGCCATTCAATTGAGGGCAGCGGCCATTGCTGAGGCTGCAGCTGCATGGAGAGAGCACCCTCAGAGGGGTAAGTGGAGCTGGAGAAAACCGGGCCAAGCAGGCAGACCTTGGTGATCGTGGGGCTGTTGAGCAGTGGCAGTGGGCAGTGCCATTGCTGGGGGTGGGGGGGGGGGGGGGGCGGGTGGCGGAGGTGCCATGGTGCACCAAAAAAGGAAGCCCCCTCTTTTTTCCCCCCCCACCCCCTCCAAAAACCCCCAGAACCCACTGGGCAGTCTCCTCACGCGACGGCAGGCTCCCCTGATGCAGGCAAAATGCCCACAAGCTGGGGAGTGTCCCATAATTGGGCTTGCAGTGGATGGCCAATCTGCCAACTTTTCCGCTACCAGCAAAATGGCATGATGGCGGGAAGCTGTTGGGAACACCCGCCCCCTTCATGCCTTCCTGCCTCCCAGAGAGGGGCTGGTAAAATTTCAATCACTGTTGCATGCCCTGTTCACTCAGGTCCCAGATGCCCTGATTCCTCCCTCACTGCAACATTATCAGCTCATACTTTCAGCAACGTGCCCCGCACAAAGATCTGTAAACTTAATCATGCCATTAGATGTCATAATATAGCAAAATCTGGGCCATATGAGGGATTAGACCTATTTCTGTCCTGCACCCAGAGAATTCGGCTTGCCTTTTACTTCCGAGGCTTAAAACAAGACATTCAGCCAAGTTAAGGTCCAGGAAACTCCCCTTCTGAAGAGGGGAAGCATGTCTTAATTACTACATAATAGGCTTTATTCTGAAGTATCATGTCACACTTCACTATTAATGCATTTTGGTCGGAAGAACAAGGAGAGGCAATATAAAATACAGGATACAATTCTGAAGCAGGAGCACAGGGGCCTGGAGGTATATGTGCACAAATCATTGAAGGTGGTAGGGCAGGTTGAGAAAGGGATTAATGAGGCATATGGGATCCTGGGCTTTATAAACAGAGGCACAGAGTACAAAAACAAGGAAGTTATGGTGGGCCTTTATAAAATGTTGGTTTGGTCTCAACTGGAGTATTATGTTCAATTCCGGGCACTGCATTTTAAGAAGATTGTGAAGACCTTGGAGAGGTGCAGAAAAGATTTGCAAGAATGGTTCCAGGGCTGAAGGATTTGTTACGTGCATAGATTGGCAAAGCTGGGATTGTTCTCCTTGGACAAGAGAAGGTTAAGAGGAGATTTGATAGAAGTGCTCAAAATCATGAGTCTGGACAAAATAGATAGAGAGAAATTGATCGCATTGGTGGAAGGGGTGAGAACCAGAGGGCCGATTTAAGAGGATGGACATAAGAAAAATCTTTTTACGCAGCGAGTGGTTGGGATCTGAAACACATTGCCTGAGTGTGTGGTGGAGGCAGATTCAATTGTGGCTTTCAAAAGGGAATTGGATAATTACCTGGAGAGGAAATTTTAAGGGCTATGGCAAAAAGGACGGCGGTGTGGGACCAGCTGAGATGGGTACGGACACGTAGGGCTGAATGGCCCCTTCTGTGCCGTAACCATTCCATGATACTTTGTATGATTTTTATGATTGTAAGTATGAATGCAAAAGCTTATTTTAAAAATCTAGATCAAATGCAAATAAAGGTTTATACAAAAAATGGCTTTCTTTAGTTAAAGCTGCAATTTGTGGCAGCAGGACCATTAAAGCCTGTACCCCACAAACGCTGTCCAGATCCTCCTTTATTAGCCCCTCAACACGTGCCTCAAATATAACATGCTAGGAGCCTGGGAGCGCATTGCTGAGCACAAGACAGCCCTTTGGTACAGGGTCCTGCTGAGCACCCTTTATACAATGGCAAATTATAACCAGATGGAGACTCTAAGAAGCAATACTGGGAAGACAAGTGCAGTGTTTTGGCATGAACAAACTGGAACTATATTACTCTCAATGGCACACATATTGACTGACTTGTTTTTCAAAACCTCCTTTTATCTCTCTCTCTCACTCCCAACTGATTTGATTTTTTTTGTTGGGGTGATGATTTAATTTTTGAGTAACTGATGCAAGATTGGTTCAGGTGCACTTTAAAATACACAAGTTAGTTCCTGGTCATGTTGGTAACTGACAGTTCAGGGCAGGAGTTTTTAATGCCTGGTTTTACTGTAGTCTAGCTGTGCTGCAAATACCACAGCAATTCACCCAATACTAAATTACTAAAACATCAAATCACCGGTCCAAATAAAATTATTATACACCTACGGAAAGATGCAGGCCTATATACTATATATCTAACTGTGAGTAAAACTTTTATAAAAATGTAACCAACTCTCTGTTTTTTTTTTAATATACTAAAATTTCCTCTACTTCTGATGAATTTCGAGCACCTGCTGAAGATGCAGGATGCTTGTATATTTTTTCTTTCCCTCCCTGCCCAAAACCTTCCTTCCTTCCCTCACATAATTTGTCAAATTGTGGAATGTTAGAGGCCAAGCTTTCTGAGCCACCTGATGCCCACACTTTGTAATATTTATCCCTCTTCAAATCAGACCCTCAGTTATATAAATTTGTGTTCCATTACAATTCGTGGTGGAGAATTTTTCATTTTAATCCATTTTTATGGCGAAGATTTTGTTTTCCACATCTTGCATTGATCTGAAATTTGTACGGTCTCTCTACCAATCTCAATATTTGCTTTTGATTTTGTAATGCCTGCCTGTGGTTGACTGGTAACTTTTCCACCTTTTTTTTAATGATTTGGAAGGGATTGTTAGTCGATTTGCATTTAGTCATTTGACTTGTGAGCCAATTGCAGTGGTTGCATTGAAGTGCAGTTCCTATTCCGAGCATTGCTGTCATCCTGAGTTATTGAACATTCTTGAGTGTACGCCTGTTCACCCAATCCCTGATCCCCTAAAACTGAATTCTGTGAGCTCCAGGAGAACTACAAAAGAAGCCAAATTTTCAAGAGATATTTGTTTTTGTTTTTGTTTTTTTGCTGAAGGTGTGGATTTCCTGCTGGCTTGTGGTTCCACAGGTGACAGTCACCCTCTGGTATCTTGGCCAAGTGTATGGAGCATGGCAGTAAATGTCAGGTGGTTACCAAACCATCCTGCGAATGCAGCTGAGCTCAGTCCTTTTTATTTACTGTCCACAAACATGTACTCACAACTGGATAGTAATTGAGAGCCATGTTTCCCACTGCCTGACTTGGGATTAGAGAAACTGAGGCTAATTGTCAAAACCAAGTGTTAACTCAGCAGAAATCGGAGAACTCCTCATAGAATGGGGATGGAATCCGTGCTTTTCAGTTCAACATAGGTCATCTACGACAGGATAAGCAGAATGTCTTGCGACTTCTAAATTGTAATATTTTTCAGTCACCAGGTAGCCTAACTTATCCTGTGGGCAGTTTTGCAACCTATGAAGGAGGCAAGCCTCTGATATTTAAATCTTTGGCCAATAAGGAGCTAAAGGCTATACGTAGTGCAGTCAGAGAATAAATAGTGAAGGATACAAGAGTTCATGTATGCACAGAGCCTTCTCTGAGCTAGTATCAGTTGGAATTGCAGCCGGGATCCTCCTTGCTCAATCCAGAAAGATTGTATTATTACTAGGGACTGGCTTGTATCCATGTAAAGAAGGCACCAGTTTCTTCTGTAAGCCTAATGTCTGCAGTCTCTCTTCCTGCGTTGTATTCACTACATATTCCATTTGTTTTAAAATAAAAGGAAATATTTATTACCAACTTGGGTTGGTGTCTGCACACATTTACTGAGCTGTTATATCATCGAAATGCTGACTTTATATAAACAGTCTGTTATCCTTGATAAATTATGGCAGAACCTAAAGTAAATGGATGCCTTCCCCAGCTTATTTGGGTTTTTTTCCATCATAACAATTCATGGTCAACAGTACAAACTGATTAATTAGCTTGAGTTTTTGCAAAAGATAAAGGGGGGTGAAGGTTTTGGATTTGTGTTGTGCCACGAAGGGAGAGGTTGCTAATGCGTGCCCTGACTTTTCCAATTGTGCCAAGTTGCTGATTGCAGAAGTATGACTTTGAGGGGGCATTCCCTGGCCAAATGCTTTCTCAACACATCTGTGATTTAATGTTGTGCGTCCCCAAGCAACCTTGTTACTAAGTAGTCCATCTAGCATTTTAACATTGATTATTTGGGGCAAACCCTGTCTTGGGGTGCAACAATAGCAGTTCAATTGAATTGGGTTGAGCAGCCTGAGCTTATTTCGCATGGACATCAGGCAGTGCTTGCTTTTTAAGCCATTCCCTTTGTTAATTAATAAACCAACAAAAATGTTGGTTTTGTCCATCTGAGATATTTATTCAGGAAACCCAAGATGATTTTTTGACTAGTTTGAATCAAAGCTGATGGGCAATGTTGTCTTCCACAATTGTCCTTCTACACCAGTGGAAGGGCAGTCTCCTGATTATATCAGGCCTTTAGTCGTCTTGTCATCTAGGGCAGGTTTTTTGCCCCCATATGAGGGACCGGGTACAGAGGGGGGGCAGGCATGAAAATACGTGCCACTGGCTGGTGGGTCAGTTTGCCGGCACCATCCCACCTGGGCTATTTTGCCAGAGGCAGGATTGGCAGCTGAAGGGCTACCTGCTTGCAAGCAATGAGTGGTCAATTGACGATACTTAATGGCCTATTGTCAGAGGCCAAATGGGATTTTCCAGTTGGCCTGCGGGCTTCCTGAGGATTCGAGGACTAGGCCATCTGCTTGGAGGCGGCCTCCCGGCGGCAGACTTTGGGAGGCTAGTGCTCCAGGCAGGCTTTGAGGCCCTCCACCCCTGCCTGTCCTTGCCACAGGTCACCCTGTGGAGAGGTTTCCCCCTCCATAGTGGTGGTCTGACTGTTGAGGCCATTTTTGTTCCAAATTAAATATTTTAAAATGTGCAGAGAGGGCGGCTCAAAATGAAGGCACCCCCTCTCTCACGCTCGCTCTCCTGAACTGCAGGCTTCTTCATCTTCCACGCTGGAGGATCTGCTATTCGCCCTGCAGCTTAGAGAGCCCACCTGCGGTTCTCAATTGGACAGTGCGCCTGACCTCTAGCCACTAATTGGCCAATTTGGAGCAAATCACTGCCAGGTGTCTGCCCTGCGTTGTGGGGTTGGGACTCCCATTTGACCCCAATATTGGGGTCCGAATCCAAAAAGCAAAATCCTGCCCGTAGACTTTCTGGGGTGTGTATATTTCTATACTACCTACTGGGAGCAATTGGCTGTCGGGAATTGCCATCAGATGTTTGGTTACGAGAACTTGCGAAGAAATGCTGTGATAATTTTGGTCAAACTAGGAGGTCTCCAATGAGGAAACTGTTGCTTGATAGGAGATGGCTGTATGGGGACAGGTAAAGGTGGAACCAGTTGGTCCTGCAGAGCTAGACCACAGAAAAGAGGTGGTGGAGAAAGATGGAGTGGTCAACCATGTCAATTGTTGCAGAGATGTCATAAAAAGGACTAGGAGGGACAGATGCAGCTGCAAAGTATTTAGTGATTTAAACCAGTGCATTCTCTGCACTAAGGACAGAACCAGAGACATTCCAACAGGGAATTATGGAAAAGATGAGCATGGTGCTCGAGCCAGAGTGGCAGTGACGCATTGAAAGAGAATAGTAAGATTAACTATAAGGCTGTCATTGGAGGGTTAGAATTAGAATTAGAATATTACAGCGCAGTACAGGCCCTTCGGCCCTCGATGTTGCGCCGATCATCTGACCTACACTATTCCATTTACATCCATATGTCTATCCAATGACCACTTAAATGCCCTTAAAGTTGGCGAGTCTACTACTGTTGCAGGCAGGGCGTTCCACGCCCCTACTACTCTCTGCGTAAAGAAACTACCTCTGACATCTGTCCTATATCTTTCACCCCTCAACTTAAAGCTATGTCCCCTCGTGTTTGCCATCCTCATCCGAGGAAAAAGACTCTCACTATCCACCCTATCTAACCCTCTGATTATCTTGTATGTCTCTATTAAGTCACCTCTCCTCCTCCTTCTCTCTAACGAAAACAACCCCAAGTCCCTCAGCCTTTCCTCGTAAGACCTTCCTTCCATACCAGGCAACATCCTAGTAAATCTCCTCTGCACCCTTTCCAAAGCTTCGACATCCTTCCTATAATGCGGTGACCAGAACTGCACGCAATACTCCAGGTGCGGCCTCACCAGAGTTTTGTACAGCTGCATCATGACCCCGTGGCTCTGAAACTCGATCCCCCTACTAATAAAGGCTAACACACCATATGCCTTCTTAACAGCCCTATTAACCTGGGTAGCAACTTTCAGGGATTTATGTACCTGGATACCAAGATCTCTCTGCTCATCTACACTATCAAGAATCTTCCCATTAGCCCAGTACTCTGCATTGCTGTTACTCCTTCCAAAGTGAATCACCTCAAGGTGAGATTTTGAGGAGGAGGTATTGGTAGTTTTGTGGGGAGGGAGAGTGGGACCTGTTTGGACAGAACTATTAATGATGTCAGCAAACAACAAGGTCTAGTCAGTAAGGGGTTTCAGAGGAGCTAAGCTTGAATGAGGGCTGGAGGTCTCATTGGAAAGAGGCTACAAAGTGATATGTGGTAAAGACTGGATGAGAGAAGTGAGGAGGTGGAGGCAGTGACTGAGGTAACTGCTTGAGGAGTAGTCTTTTAGATGGAAGAAGTCTTTGAACCTCGTGTGGGGGATGTGGTTGGAGAGGAGTTTGCCATGGAGAAAATAACCTGAAATTATCCTGATACACCAGAATGATCCTGGGATGGTGAGGAAGATAGAGTATTGTTTGAGAGAATCAAGCCAGATCTGACGGCAGGTGACCAGACGAGGCATTTGTCAGATTGGCTTGAGTCTATAGTCCTCAGACTTGGAGTGTAGAGGTGAGAAACAGTGGTTTTGCAAACTGAGCTGTTTGGGGGGTGGGGGCGGGGGGGGTGTAAGATATCAAAAATGCATTCAAGGATGCGGTTGGGGAGATTAATGGAGGCAGCAATGTCCTGGAGGACCTGAGAAGAAGAATTTGCAAGTTAGACTATGGGATAGAGTGTGGGATGGGGGAGAATTTGAGATGTGGATTGTGATTGAGATGAGGACATAATGAGAGATGGGCATCTATCAACTGGGTTCAGTGCTAATATTTTTGACTTTTGAGTCAGAAGTTCCAGCTCTGTGGCAGATTGCGTTCAGATAATATGAGCTAACACTGAGGGAGTGCTGCATTGCCACTACCTCTTTTGCACAAGAGATTACGCTGAGGACTGCCAGCCCGCTCGGATGTATTGGGGAAAATAAATTGCCTTTTCAGATTGGCACAGCTGATATTTCCCTATTTAGATTTAACTTCATGGATTCTTCCATGTGGAGTAATTACAGGGTTCTACTGCCATCGCCAGAACTTTAGTATCAGAATGTAGGTTGGAAAGTTGGGTTTAATGTAACTCTACCTCTGACCTGCGCTCCTAAATGAGGCTCTGGGCGAATAGTGGATCCTCACAAAGTTATCCTCGTCAAAAATGGGCATTGCGTGAGTGCCAGAAGGCTGTCGAAACCAATAGAACCATA
This sequence comes from Heterodontus francisci, assembly GCF_036365525.1. Lineage (NCBI taxonomy): Eukaryota > Metazoa > Chordata > Chondrichthyes > Heterodontiformes > Heterodontidae > Heterodontus > Heterodontus francisci. The sequence goes on from NC_090385.1 coordinate 19,702,392, forward strand.
TGTAGTCTGAGTTAGTGCCTCAGGGAAGAGACCAGGGGTAGAAAACTGGAAGAGAAAGAGTATCCTTGTTAACTGTAGACCAATTTTTGAAGCCGCGCTGCTAATAATAGAATAGTTCTCTCTCTACTACCTTGGTTTAGATGCTAATCCAAGAAAACCAGTAGTTGTACTTGTTGCTAATTAATTAATTGTTCCCAAACATCATAAAAATGCTGAGGGTGGATATTTAAAATTTATTTTTTGTGGGCATGTCCCTTTTTCTAGCAGCTTCATATCCTGGAATTGACCCTGATGTCCTCTGAAATCTTTTATATGGCTCACTGAACATTAATTGGAGCTTTTGAAAATTACAGTAAATGTAACCAACTGCATGACTTGTCTTACTCAGCTCCCGATCCACAGTGTCCTGTTAGCAGGCATTCAGGATATGGGCCAAGACTTTCTCCCATTTGAAGCAGGCAATCTGCAAAGCTCCCAAGATTTAACATCCTGATGTGTTTGTTTTTAAATCCTATTTGTTCCCTTCGTCCCCTCAGTACCCGGCACAGCTGCTCCTGATTGAGAGAGCTGTTGTATTTACTGTAGAGCATGCAGCCAACAGCAGCACTGGAAGGCAAATGAGGTGGAGTTGCTGACTTCAGTCTTGGCTTTTCTGAAGTATTTGTTGCTAGCGTTTCCAGATGCAACAGTGCTAGAGCAGCAATTAAACAGTCATTGGCACCAGCTGCCATTTTCTTTCTAGTTGTGAATCATTTTGGTGTAGATGTTCATTTACAGGCCTTTACTAATGTTCCTCAAGCTTCTGTAAAATGGAATCGTAGAATGACAGAGCATAGAAGTAGGCCATTTGGCTGATAGCGCCTATGCTGACTCTTTTAAAGAGCTATCAAATTAGTCACACTTCTCTCTTTCTTCATAGCACTGCAATTTTTTCCTTTATCAGTGTATATCCAATTCACTTTTGAAAGTTATTGAATCTGCTTTCACCATCCTTTCAGATGGTGCATTCCAGCCATAACAACTCGCTGTGTAAGTTTTCTTCGCCCCCAACCCATGTCACCTCTGGTTCTTTTGCCAATTACCTTAACTCTCTGTCCTCTGGTTAACAACCCTTCTGCCACTGGAAAAAAATTCATTTTCCCTATCTAAGCCACTCTTGTCTTTGGACACCTCTATCAAATCTACCCTAAGGAGAACAACCCTAATTTATCTGGTCTCTCCACATAACTGAAGTCTTTCACCCCTGGTATCATTCTAGTAAAATCTTCTCTGCACCCTCTCCAAGACCTTGACATCCTTCCTAAAGTATGATGCCCAGAATTGGCCAAATACTCCAGTTGTGGATATTTTTGTACTCTGACTCTGTTTAAAAAGCCAAGAATCCCATATGCTGCCCTAACGGCCTTCTTAACTTCACCTGCTGCCGTCAAAGATTTGTGTATGTACACCCTCAGGTCTCTTTATTCCTGAACCCCCTTTAAAATTGTACCATTCAGTTTATACTGCCTCTCTTCATCCTACCAAAATGAATCACTTCGCACTTTTCTGTGTTAAAGTTCATCTGCCGTTAGTCTGTCCATGTTCTTCTGAAGTCCGTTATGATCCTCCTCACTGTTTACTACATATCCAAGTTTTGTGTCACCAGCAAACTTTGCAATTATGCCCTGTATACCCAAGACCACGTCATTGATATATGAAAAAGAGCAATGTACCAAGCACTGACCTTTTTTTTTTTCTTTGGTTTGTTTTGCTGCCCCACTTTGGCATCAATACACACTGCCCTCCGGTCTGGTGAACAACAGTTCACACTACTCACCGCCTTCTATCGCTTAGCTATTTTTACGTCCATGTTGCCACTGCCCTTTAATCTCATTGGCTTCAATTTTGCTAAAAATTCATTTGTGGTACTTTATCAAATGCTTATTGAATGTCCACATGCACAACATTAATTAGACTACCCTCAAAAGCCCTTTCTGTTACTTCATTAACGAATTCGACCAAGGCAGTCACAAATAAGATTTGGTTTTAATAAATCCAGACCGACTTTCATTTATTAACCCATATTTTACCAAGTGCTAATTAATTTTTTCCTGGATTAAACTGTCTCAAAGTTTCCCCACCTCTGATATTAGGCTGAATGGCCTGTAGTTGCTGGGTTTATCCCCCTCCCTTTTTTGAAGATGGCTGTAACATTTGTAGGCCTCAGGCACCACGTCGCTATCTAAGGAGGATTGGAAGATTGTGGCCAGGGTCTCTGCAATTTCCGCCCTTACTTCCCATAGCAACCTAGGATGCCTTCCATCCTGATGGGTGACTTTCCTACTTTGAGTGCTGCCAACCTTTTAAGTACTTTCTCAATCCATTTTTATCCTGTCCAATTTCTCTACTACCTCCTCTTTTTACTGCTATATAGACAGCATCCTCCTCTTTAGTGAAGACAGATGCAAAGTACTCATTCATACCTCAGCCATACCCTCTGCCTGCACAAGAAGATCTTTTTAATCCTTAATCACTCCTGCCCTTCCCTTTAACTGTCTTTTTACTATTTAGATGTTTAAGAAAGACTCTTGGGTTCCATTTTATGTTTCCTGCTAATCTATTCTCATAGACTCTCTCTTTCCCCCTCTTATTTCCTGTTTCATTTCTCCCCTGTACATTTTGTATTCAGCTTGGTTCTGTGCTGAATTATGAACCTAACATTTATCCCAAGCCTTCTTTCTATTTCATTTTAATCTCTAACACTTTATAGTCATCCAGGAAGCTCTAGCTTTGGATACCCTTCCTTTCTGTGTTGTGTCTGTACCTGATTTCTCCTTTTAAAGATTGTCCATAATTGTTTTACGAGCCATCTTTGATTCCAATCCAACTGAACCAGATCCCTGTTAAACTCACTGAAATTAGTTCTCCTCCAATTGCATATTTACACATTTTATTTTTCCTTCTCCTTTTCCATAACTACTCTGAACCTAATGATATTGTGATCACTGTTTCCCAAATGCCCACCCACTGAAACATGCCCCACTTCATTCCCCAACTAATTGTGTGGTGCAAGAACGTGACAAATGAAAGTGTTGGTATAGTTGTTATATGCTGAAGTTTTTGTCAAAATAGTGAAAATAACTGGGTTTGGATTAAGTTACCTTCTTAGAAATGCAAAGTAATCAAATCCGAGTAAGCAACTTAAATACACACCTGGAAGGCCCCAGAATTAATCACTGGGGGTAGAGAAGGGGATATAGGTCAGCTGGCTTTTCCATTGTCATCTAACTGCAATGTGCGAGTTGTCTACAATTACATTTTCAAAGCAAAGCCATCAATGTCACAGTATTGCTATTTGTAGTTAGGGAATTGGAAAGAAAGAGCCCAGCATCAAACCTTTGTTGTGCTTCAAGGTGAGTTATTTTAGGAAGTGCTGCAGTATTGTAAACATTGCTTCCTTCCATATTGAGCTAGAAACATACTGACCAAGAAAATTATCTTGTGCACATTTCAGGCATTGCTCTCTCTCTTTGCCCTTTATGCTGTTATTTTCCCAGTTTGTTAGGTCGTCCATTATCACTACTCGAAAATTGCAGAAAAATGAAATAATTTTAATGCAAATTTTCTCCTCTAGCTCCTTCCCACTATTTGGTGGCTTAATGTTATACACCCAGCAGTGTAATAGCTCCTCTCTTGTTCCTTAATTCTAACCAAATAGATTCTGTCTTAGAACCCTGAAGTACATCATCCTTATCCAGTGCTGTAACAGTATGTTTGATCAATATTTATGTCCCTTCTGATCATTCCAGAATAGTGGGCTGAACTTTGTTTCCGCTGTTGGGTGTGGTGGCGGCCAAATAAAAAGGCGGCTCGCACGCCACTATGGCACAATCTGGTGCGTGGCGGCTCATTTAAATATGCAGGGCGGGCCCCCTACCCCACCCACCGCCCCCCCCAAATCTCACAGTTGGGGTGGTGTCAGCGATGCCGTGAACGGTATCAGCTGCCTCTGCACAGGTGGTGGCTGCTAAACCTGCCCAGAGACTGCAGAGTTGAACCTGAATACAACCCCCCCCCCCCCCCCCACACCACCACAAATAATTGTACGCTCCATTCTCCACAACACCAACCCCCAAAACTCCCAAAACGCTTAGATTGCAGAGTTGGCCTCTCACCCCGCCCTCCCAACAGCACAAAGTGCAGAGGTCACCCCCCCCCCCCCAAACACTATAAATGAAGAGTTGACCCTGTTAGTCCCCCTCCCCCACCACTGCACTCAAAATTCTAAGCTCCCCCCTTCCCCACCTCGGTGGCGCCAGCTTTTCCTGGATGGAAAAGTGAAGATGCATGAGTGCAACCCGTTTCACGGAAGATCCCGAACTGCTGGTAATATCGTGGGGAGTTGTATTTAAATGGAGCCTTGCTGCTGCCGGGAAGATTGGGCCTGGCAATGCCTGTGTTGGGCTCTGTGGCGGGCCGGTGCCACTCCGATCATCCGGCACCAAACCCCTCGACCCCCGCTCCCTGTCACGGAGCCCGGCGTCGGGAGCTGAACAAAATTCGGCCCATTGAGTGCCATTCCTCCTTTTTTTTTTTGAAGCAGGTCATTATTACTACCTTTATATCATTGTCCTATGTGGTTACTAGTGCCAGCGGCTGACCAACCCACCTTAGTCTGCCCCACATTTGCCCCCTTTTGGATCTCTCCTATTTCTGAACAATTCTTCTATTGTTTGTCTCTTCCAGTCCTCTGTGTACCTCCTATCTCCTCTCTAATGCTTCATCCTGGTTGATAATTGGTATGAAATTGCCAGGAATTCAGACCTCAGTGCTTTCACTTTGGTGTCTTTCATTTTCTAAAATCACAAAACAGTTATCATTCAACGGTTGAAATTTAGGTTGGCAGGAATGCCAAGCTATGGTGAGCTCATTGTGTGCTTAAATATCAAATTGTTTAGGTATTAGCATTCTTGCCTCCTGAGTCAGAAAGTTCAAGCCTCACTCCAGAGACTTCTCATAATTCAGGCTGACGGCCCAGAACTGCACTAATTGGAGGTGCTGTCTTTCAGATGACACATCAAACCAAGGTCCCATCTGCCATCTTGGGTGAATTTAAAAATCTGATGGCACTATTCAAAGACGTGCAAAGGAATTCTTTTGGCGTTCCCTACATTAGAACAATGTCACAGTGGTTAGCACCGCAGCCTCACAGCTCCAGCGACCAGAATGTAACCAGGATTATTAAATGCATACAGACTCGGTATAAAGGGGGAACGAGCAGGTCACTGGAATCACTGAGCAATACAGAACAGCCGGGAAACTGTTCAATCTGTGCCGTTTTCAATCCAAAATCAAAATCGCTCCAACCTCAGTCGTCAAGCTTCAGTAAGCAGCTAAAACTACCCAAATCCAGTTCTGCTGGAGGGACATGTCATTCGCATGCCTGACACCAACCTCCTGAAGCAGCTGTTGTACTTGGTTGCAGCAGGACTCTCCCAGGAGGACAACAGAAATGTCCTCAAAGTATCTCTGAAGAGATCAAACATCCCTGTCGACTGATGGGATTCCCTGGCTCGTGACCGTCCTAGATGGAGAAAGCTCATTCGGGAAGGCATCGTACACCTCGAGGGACTTAGTTGGGAACATGCGGAGGTGAAGTTGAGGCAACGACAGAGTGCATAAACCTCCAAACTACTCCTCTAACTGCCCCTTGTGGCACAGTCTGCAGATCACGCATTGGACTTATCAGCCATCTCCGAACCCATCGAGGTGGAGTGGAAGCAAGTCATCCTCAATCCTGAGGGACTGCCTAAGAAAGAAGTAGTTTATCTCTCTCATTTCTTGCTGCAAGGCTCTGCGATGGCCCTTCTGCTGCTTCTGCAGGTAAACAAGAGCCTCAAATATGCCAAAGGCAGGCTGCTGTGATGTAGTTGGGGCCAAAATGACATTTTAATTTGGGATCATGTGAGTCAGCGCAAGTGCCAGAGACGCCTGCAGAATCCAGCAGCAAACAGGAGCTGTGCCATTGTGGTTTATGGAATATAAATGCTGTACATTTGTTTTTCATAAACATTTCTCTGGGAGGAAAAAAACTTTGCTGTCATATTGGCTTAAACTTGAAAAGGTTTGTTTTGACAGCTTGGGAGAAATTCTGTGCAATATTATCATTACGCAGAGAAAATTTGAAAAGTAAAATGAATATCCTGTCTATTATAAAACCTTTTAAAACCAGTTAGTCTACATTCTTTAAGACATCAACTTACTTCCCTATTGGATTGTTAAACTATTAATGCATAACCTCCAGAAACCTGAATGTAATGCATACTGTAAGACTATACCATTCCTCCCAATGTTTGGACCCTCCCAAGAACATGGTAGGATGGGGGGTGGGGAGGTGGGTGAGAGTGGTGTGACAAATAGCTCCCAAAACCCAGGAGTTAAAGTGGCAGTGCACCACGAATGTAAGGATGCTGACCTGATGGTTTTTATTCGTTTGTTTATTTATTATAACCACCGCCCCACCCCCCGTCCCACTCTCTGCCCCAGCCTGCACCATTCTCATTGGACATGAGGAGTTAAAATCAGTGCAACAATTGAAAAGACTAGTGTTTCTCAGAAGGTTGGAGTTTTATTTCCTGGTTTCAGTTGAGTTAGCTGGTTTCTGTCAGGTGCTACAAAAGGCTCCAATGTACTTGGAAAAGGAGTAGAAATGACTGGCCTACTTTGTTCCTCTTATGTCCTCATAAGACCAGGCATCCTGCTTTTTGATTAGCTATTTAGTGATCTCAGCTGAAACAGTCACGTCATTTAGGACAAGATTGCGTTTTGGCTGTCATGGGCTCCTTGATTGTATAGCCTGCCAACCGTCTATGTTCATACTTCACCAGGAGCCATTCCTCATGCATCAGAGGACTTCTGTGGTCACAGAACTGTATCCCAGAATTCGTCATGGCTTTCAGGAAGATAAGAAGTTCAGGGTGTACATTCTTGCATATCACTCAGACACACCAGCATGAAATGAATTTATAATTCCTTAAGTTGAAGCAGTGGCAATTTTAAAAACACGTTTTTGTTGCCTTGCAAAAGGAGAGCTATGTCCGGTATAAGCAGATGTGTTCATAACTTTCACTTGCATTTCATTAACAAATTCCATAGAGAAGGCAAAATCACCATTAAAATGATCTAATGCCAACGAGGAACCGAATGGGTGCTTACCTGTCACTAATTATGGCTGTCTTATCCTTCAGCTTTGCTGATATTCAGTTCTGTTCATACTTGTACAATTCCCTAGGCTTATTCCAACGGTACAATGTGTCTTTGGGGATCCTGCCATCTTCCATGCGGCTCACATGGCCAAGCCATCTCAAGCGCCGCTGACTCAGTAGTGTGTATAAGCTGGGGGTGTTGGCCGCTTCAAGGACTTCTGTGTTGGAGATATAGTCCTGTGGCAGGACTATATCTCCAACACAGAAGTCCTTGAAGCGGCCAACACCCCCAGCTTATACACACTACTGAGTCAGCGGCGCTTGAGATGGCTTGGCCATGTGAGCCGCATGGAAGATGGCAGGATCCCCAAAGACACATTGTACAGCGAGCTCGCCACTGGTATCAGACCCACCGGCCGTCCATGTCTCCGTTATAAAGACGTCTGCAAACGCGACATGAAATCGTGTGACATTGATCACAAGTCGTGGGAGTCAGTTGCCAGCATTCGCCAGAGCTGGCGGGCAGCCATAAAGACAGGGCTAAATTGTGGCGAGTCGAAGAGACTTAGTAGTTGGCAGGAAAAAAGACAGAGGCGCAAGGGGAGAGCCAACTGTGCAACAGCCCCAACAAACAAATTTCTCTGCAGCACCTGTGGAAGAGCCTGTCACTCCAGAATTGGCCTTTATAGCCACTCCAGGCGCTGCTTCACAAACCACTGACCACCTCCAGGCGCGTATCCATTGTCTCTCGAGATAAGGAGGCCCAAAAGAAGAAGAAAAAGAAAGAATTCCAACGGTATTTCTTCAATCCTGTCCTGTAATCTCGTGCATATTTTTGATATCTGATATTTAATATCTGGTGATCTTTTACAGATATTGGATTGTTGCACCTCATATATCCTGAGTTACTAAGCAGAGAAGGCACTGGCTGGTTTCTCATGGCAAGGGAGAGCCAGTTGGACCATCATTGCTGGACCCCTCATGTATTTACTAGTAACTGATTCTTGGTGTAGGCTCATGGACATAAATTTTAAGGTCAAAGCTTTTTGGTTTGTATTCTGGATATTTTCTTGGGTTCAGTGTCAATGTTTACTCCAATAAGCAGACTTCACACCCCTTGCAATCCGAAGTGCACCTTTTTCTGGGTAATATCGAGTTAACCTACAGTATGACAGAGGAATCACAACAGAAGACCTTGCCTGTACAATAATGTATTGAATTATGGAGCGGTGGAACATGGGTTCACACCTGCATGATTTTTCCCCCTTGTACAGAGGAGTTCCCAACTGTTTCTCGAAGGGAATGAAAGTCAGCAGGTTAGTCATCTCCACTGCTGATCTTTCACACCATCTAGGAACATTTCATTCACTTGCCTTCTTGCTGCAGTTAATATGTGGCCTGAAAAAATGAAAACGAGGAGGAAATAACCAAAAAAAAAAAGCATTTGTAAAATGTCATCACTTTTGACACAGGCTCCAGGGAATGTGCACTGGGAGGTGTCCATAGTGATGTATCAATAAAGCATAACATAGATATGATTTGATGCACTGAGTTCCACCCATGAACAAGCCTTTCTGTTAAAATATTTTATGTACTTTTTTTCTTGGAAATATCAACATTTTTAATTTTTAAAGACTAATTAATCCTCTCCGGGACACGCAATAAATGTAGCCTTGCCTGTTTTGCTGATGCCTCGAACAAATTTTTTTAAAAAGTGATCCCCAGTGGTGAAACCTGGATGGAAACTGTGTTCTTTTTGGCGAACCCATAATCTATCAAAAGATGTATGTTCCAAACAATGAATATCTACTTCCCATTACTAATGGGAAAACTGTTGAAGCAGGTGGTATTGACCTATGAACTATGGATCGACTTATTAGCAACACGTAAAGGCCATTATGCCCCAAAATACTTAACAATTCTTGCATCTGCATAGCTCCTCCCCCCAACTTTTGCTTCCCCCCTCTTCTGATGGTTAAAAAAAAGTTTCCATTTATAAAATCTCGCACATCTCTGATATTCCCAAAGTGATTCACATGCAGCAATTTATTTTGAGGTGTATTAATTGTGTAGGCATCTGTGGCATCCACCTGTGCATAGAGACGTATTCCAAACATTAGTTGATATAAATCATTAGTTAACATACATTTGGTTGTTGTTGTTTCAGGGAGGAATGTTGGCTAGGAGCCCATGGAGCTCCCTATTATTCAAACTATGGGAGTTGTACTGTCCACCCAAACCAGCAAAACAGGCTGAATGGGTTGTGGGTTAATGTCATCCAAAGCATAACACCTCTGACAATGCAGCACTGCCTCAGAAATGCCATGCTAGGGTATGGTTCCAGTCATTCATTTTATTTTATGTATGAGAATGACCTGTTTTAACAGTTACTGTTCCAGAGACATCATAAAAAGCATCATCTCAACAAATTGTTATGCTGGCTGTTGGCCAATGTCAACACAGAACTTTTATATTAAAGAGTTAACCATTATCACCTCTTCTGATGTATCTGTCTGTCTTGCAGTCTGCTGATAAAGTAAGTTTTTAGTGGACAAGGTATAGAGCCAAGAGATAGCCAATAGATTAGATTTATATTTGACTTCAAGAAAGACACCAAATGCAGAACCTTGGAAGAAGATTGAGCCTCATGCAATCAATGGCAGTGTAGCAACTTGGATTCAAACATGGCTCAGTTATGGAAAGAAGACAGCAGTGCAAATGTACAGTTCAAGAGTGCAGCAATGAGTAAAAGTCCACAGGAGTCTGTTTTAGACCGTAAATGATGCAAGAGTGGGGCTGATATTCTGCTGTCGTCAAATGAAAAGATTCCAAATGATTATGGGGAGCAAATGGGTAAAAGTGAAGTAATGCATAACAATGATTCATAAATCAAAGAGCTAATTAATTATTGACCTGACTCCAGAGATTGCGTATAATGAAGCATGTAGATAGTACATATTGTTACGAGAGCTCTTTTTTTTGTAAAATATGTTTTTCAAGACTTGTAGTTGAATTATGGACATTGATTCATCTGTAATTTCTGAACTGTGTTTTTTTTAAAGATGTCACCAGAAGGTACGTGGATTTGACTTGTAAACAAGTCTTACTGGAAGGCACCTGTCTGTGGATAATCACCCAGCAGGGGTTGTTTTTGACTTGGGGATATGTTTACAAAGAAGTGTACCAATGATATAGGTAGAAAGAGGGATGAGGTCCTGCAACAAGAATTTGGGGAGCTAGGTAGCAGATTAAAAAGCAGGACCTCAAAGGTTGTAATCTCGGGATTACTCCCAGTGCCATGTGCTAGTGAGTATAGGAATAGGAGGATAGAGCAGATGAATGCGTGGCTGAAGAGATGGTGCAGGAGGGAGGGCTTTAGTTTCCCGGATCACTGAGTCTGTTTCTGGCAAAGGTGGGACCTGTACAGGTCAGACCGGTTGCACCTGAACCAGAACAGGACTAACACCCTTGCTGGGAGGTTTGCAAGTGCTCTTGGTGGGGTGGAGGTTTAAACTAATTTGGCAGGGGGATGGGATACTGAGTGGAGGTACAGCAGGGGATGAGGCACAGTCAAATATAGAAGAGAAACTAAGTCAGTCTGGAAGGCAGCGCAAATATAGACCTGTTAAGGCACAAGCGAATAATGCAAGGCTGGATTTCATCTATTTTAATGCAAGGAGTCTTACTAGTAAGGCAGATGAATTGAGGGAATTGATTAACACATGGGAATATGATATTATTATTATCAGAGATATGGTTGAGGGAAGGGCAGGACTGGCAACTCAATATTCCAGGGTGTAGAATCTTCAGGCATGGCAGGGGCATGGAGATGTAAAAGAGGAGGTAACATTGCACTATTGATCAAGGAATCAATTACTGCAGTAGGGAGGGATGGTATCTTAGAAGGTTCCTCAAATGAGGCCATGTGGGTAAACTTAAAAACAAAAAGGGGGCAATCACTTTGCTGGGAGTGTACTACAGACCTCCAAACATTCAGGGAGAGATAGAGGAGCAGATTTGTAGGCAAATCTCAGAGGTGTAAAAATAATCGGGTAATAATAGGGGATTTCAACTTCCCCAATATCAACCTGGATAGTCTTAGTGCAAAAGGCTTAAAGGGGGCGGAATTTTTAAAGTGCATCCAGAGCTTTTTGAGCCAGCACGTAGAAAGTCCTACAAGGGAAGGGGCGGTACAGGACCTAATCTTAAGGAATGAAGCCGGACAAGTGGTAGAAGTGTCTGTGGGGGAGCATTTCAGGGATAGTGACCATAACTCTGTAAGGTTTAAGGCAGTTATGGAAAAGGACAAAGATGGACCAGAAATAAAGGTACTGAATTGGGGGAAGGCCGATTTCAATATGATAAAACGGGATCTGGCCAAAGTGAACTGGGAGCAGCTACTTGTAAGAAAGTCTACATCAGACCAGTGGGAGTCATTCAAAAAGGAAATAGTAAGGGTTCAGAGCCAAAATGTTCCCATAAAGGTGAAGGGTAGGACCAACAAGTCCAGGGAACCCTGGATGTCAAGGGATATAGAGGATTGGATCAGGGAAAAAAAGGAGGCGTATGGCAGATTAAGAGCGCTGAAAACAGCGGAGGTCCTAGAGGGGGATGGAAAGTGTAGGGGGGCACTAAAAAAAAAAAGTAATTAGGAGAGTGAAGAGGGGGCAGAAAAATCACTGGCGGGCGAGATAAAGGAAAATCCCAAGGCATTTTATAAGTATATTAAGGACAAGAGGATAATCAGAGTAAGGCCCATTAGGGACCAAAGTGGCAATCTGTATGTGGAGCCGGGGGGCGTAGGTGAGGTTTTAAATGATTACTTTTCATCTGTGTTCACTATGGACAAGGGCGATGTAGGTGTAGAGATCAGGGAGGGGGATTGTGATATACTGGAACAAATTAGCATTGAAAGAGAGGAGGTATTAGCAGTTTTAGCGGGCTTAAAAGTGGATAAATCCCCAGGCCCAGATGAAATGTTTTCCAGGCTGCTATGTGAGGCAAGGAAGGAGATTGCAGGGGCTCTGACACACATTTTCAAATTCTCTCTGGCCAGAGGACTGGAGGATAGCGAATGTGGTACCATTATTTAAGAAGGTTGTAGGGATGAACCAGGTAATTGCAGGCCAGTGAGTCTAACATCAGTGGTAGGGAAACTATTGGAAAAAATTCTGAGGGACAGGATTAATCTTTATGGCAATTTGGCAAATTGGATCCAAAATTGGCTTAGTGGTAGGAGGCAGAGGGTGATGGTTGAGGGTTGTTTTTGCGATTGGAAGCCTGTGACCAGCCGTGTACCACAGGGATTGGTGCTGGGACCCTTGCTGTTTGTAGTGTACGTTAATGATTTAGACGTGAATATAGGAGGTAAGATCAGTAAATTCGTAGATGACATGAAAATTGGTAGTGTCGTAAATAGTGAGGAGGAAAGCCTTAGATTACAGGAGGATATAGATGGGCTGAGCAGTGGAAATGGAATTTAATCCTGAGAAGTATGAGGTGATGCATTTTGGGAGGACTAACCAGGCAAGGGACTATACAATGGATGGTAGGACCCTAGGAAGTACAGAGGGACCTTGGTGTACTTGTCCATAGATCACTGAAGGTAGCAGCACAGGCAGATAAGGTGGTTAGGATGGCATATGGGATACTTGCCTTTATTAGCCAAGGCATAGAATATAAGAGCAGGAAGGTTATGATGGAGCTGTATAAAACGCTAGTTAGGCCACAGCTGGAGTACTGTGTACGGTTCTGGTCGCCACACTATAGGAAGGATGTGATTACACTGGAGAGGGTGCAGAGGAGATTCACCAGGATGTTGTCTGGGCTGGAGTATTTCAGCTATGAAGAGAGACTGAAAAGGCTAGGGTTGTTTTCCTTAGAGCAGAGAAGCTGAGGGGAGACCTGATTGAGGTATACAAAATTATGAGAGGCATGGATAGGGTAGATAGGAAGAAACTTTTTCCCTTAGCGGATGTGTCAATAACCAGGGGGCATAGATTTAAGCTAAGGGGCAGGAGGTTTAGTGGGGATTTGAGGAAAAAATAATTTCACCCAGAGGGTGGTTGGAATCTGGAACACACTGCCTGAAGAGGTGGTAGAGACAGGAACCCTCACAACATTTAGGAAGTATTTAGATGAGCACTAGAAATGCCATAGTATACAAGGCTACGGGCCAAATGCTAGAAAATCGGATTAGAATAGATAGGTGCTTGATGGCAGGCATGGATATGATGGGCCAAAGGGCCTGTTTCTGTGCTGTATAACTGACAGGTCAGGAGGCTTGACGTCTGGACAATTTTTAGTTTCAATTTGAATTGTTACAACAGATAGTTGGTTTTTGCATGCCAAAAGACGATGACTTAGCTCTCTCGCTCTCTCTCGAAAAGAAATCCTGCATATAGTGTCCATTTCCTATTTCCAACTGCATATTTGAAGAAGCCCTGCATATTGAATGTGAAGGAACTGAAACCTTGTTACTGTAAAACCTATCTGAAGCCTCTGTAGCTGCATTTCTTGGAATGCCTACCCAAACTGATCTTCAACATTGCCTGGAAAGAATTGTTCCAGAAGGATGCCTGTGACAGCTGTCTATATGCATTTGGGATGCCAAACCAAGGCCAAGTATTCAGCCTAAGTGTTTTTTTTTGTAACAGCGCTAAACAAAAATACTTTTTATTTTTCAAGTTAACTGTATGTATGTGTATTTGTGTGTGTGAGGGGCTAAGATAAAGGGCTTTAATATTTCAGTATGGTTTACTTTCTTATTAGTTAAGACTTGTTTTATAATAAACTGATATTTTGTAGTTTGTTAAAGAAACATGGTTGGTGTGTTTTATTCTGGGAAATAAAGGTATACGATTGACTATCAGTGAGTGGGAAATTTAAATATATGTTGTGACCTGTGAAGAAGCGGGCCGAGAATCAACATTGCACTCCTTCCGCCTCAGTCGTAACAATATTGTACGTAGTCCACAGGAATAATTGGGTTTCATGGGCTGAACAGCTTTGCTGTCTCCAAGAGAAGGAAGAAAAATTGGGAGGATTACCTTTGTCTGAGTGTGGACCAGATTTGAACCCAGGCCAAATTACCTCCTTGTTTGTAATTATAATATCGGTTAATAGGAGTTAATAACAGCTTACATTTTTGTACTCGTTTCCAGGGTGATGGTGTTTGCATCAGCTGTCTTCAAAACTGACTTGTGTTTGCATGTTGTGAAAATATTTGAAATATTCTCAATTAGTTTGACTGTCCATTCATTGGCTCATTGATTCATTGTTGTGTCTAAGGTATTCCAGTGTAGGAAATGTTTAGGCCAAGCAAACCTATCCCTGTTTGATGGATCTTAACCAATCTACTCATCTTATTAAATCCATCAATCCCTGTTCTCTTCAGTAATATTCATACATTCCACTTCAAAATCCTACCCTCTGCATATAAAGAAAAAACTCACTGGTTTCTTGTTAACTTCATTTTTGGCATGTTTGCAAAACCATAATAGAGACTTTCTGTAGTTTCCTGAACGAGTGCCCAGAGTCAAAATAACTAAGATGTAAAATAGGAACTACACATTAAGGTGCTGTATATTATCCAATGTTTTATATATTAATCGTGGATTTTGTGGCCTTTTTTTTTTACAATCTGAACAGAGGAATTAGGACTTTGCACCATTTTATTTTAAACTTGTATGTTGCTTGACATCTGCATGGAATGCGTGTGGCCAGTGACTTCAGTGAGGAGAGAATAGCCTGAAAATGTAATAATAACACAGCAAAGCAAGGGTGCAAACTTCACCAGTACTATGTCGTAATAAAGGGCTTCCACCTAAAGTGTCAACACACCTCCCCTCCCTTCCAACATCTATAGACTCATCATACAAACCAAACGTGACTATATTTTGAAAATATCTTTATTGGGTTTAAAGTAAAAATGTAAAGCTATAAACAAAATCCAACCCGGCCAGTCTACTCTCAATCATCAGAAAAGTGATGGAAAGGGTCGCTGACGGTGCTATCAAGTGGCACTTGCTCAGCAATAACCTGTTCACTGACGTTCATTTTGGGTTCCGCCAGGGCCACTCAGCTCCTGACCTCATTACAGCTTTAGTCCAAACATGGACAAAAGAGCTGAACTCAAGAGGTGAGGTGAGAGTGACTGCCCTTGACATCGAGGCAGCATTTGACCGAGTATGGCATCAAGGAGCCCTAGCAAAACTGGAGTCCATGGGAATCGGGGAAAACTCTCTGCTGGTTGGAGACATACCTAGCGCAAAGGAAGATGGTTGTGGTTGTTGGAGGTCAATCATCTCAGCTCCAGGACATCACTGCAGGAGCTCCTCAAGGTAGTGTCCTTGGCCCAACTATCTTCAGCTGCTTCATCAATGACCTTCCTTCCATCATAAGGTCAGAAGTGGGGATGTTTGCTCATGATTGCACTGTGTTCAGCACCATTCGTCACTCCTCAAATACTGAAGCAGTCTGTGTCCATATGCAGTAAGACCTGGGCAACATCCAGGCTTGAACTGATAAGTGGCAAGTAACATTCACACCACACAAGTGCCAGGCAATGATCATTTCAAACAAGAGAGAATCTAACTGTCTCCCCTTGACGTTCAATGGCATTACCATCACTGAATTCCCCCACTTTCAACATCCTGGTATCACCATTGACCAGAAACTGAACTGAACAGTCACATAAATACTGTAGCTACGAGAGCAGGTCAGGGCTTGGAATTCTGTGGCGAGTAACTCCCCTCCTGACACTCCAAAGCCTGTCCACCATCTGCAAGGCACAAGTCAGGAGTGTGATGGAATGCTGTCCACTTGCCTGGATGGGTGCAGCTTCAACAACACTCGAAGCTCGATATCATCCAGGACAAAGCAGCCTGCTTGATTGGCACCCTATCCACCACCTTCAACATTCACTCCCTTCACCACTGATGCACAGTGGCAGCAGTGTGCACCATCTACAAGATGCACTGCAGCAACTTGCCAAGACTCCTTCGAAAGCACCTTCCAAACCTGCGACCTCCACCATTTAGAAGGACAAGGGCAGCAGATGCATGGGAACACGACCACCTGCAAGTTCCCTTCCAAGCCCCACACCATCCTGACTTGGAGCTATATCGCCGTTCCTTCACTTCTGTTTGGGTCAAAATCTTAGAATTCCCTTCCTAACAACAGCACTGTTGGTGTACCTGTGCCCCAAGGACTGCAGCAGTTCAAGAAGATAGCTCACCACCGTCTTCTCAAGGGCAATCAGGGACTGGCAATAAATGCTGGTCTAGCCAGTGACACCTACATCCCATGAATGAATGAAAAAACAGTCAGTGTTTACTACAGATACTGTGTCCATCACAAATGAACAATATACCAACTTTCTTCTTGCTAGTCTATTCATTTGCTCTGTGGCTTGCATTTCAATAGCATCTTTCATGATCTCAAGACTTCCCAAAGCATTGTACAATCTGATAAGTACTTTTTTGAAGTGTAGTCACTCTTGTAATGTAGAAAACCTGGTAGCCAATTTGCACACAGCAAGAGCTTACCAACAGCAATGAGATGGTGACCAAATAATCTGTTTTAGTGACACTGGTTGAGGGATAAATATTGCATGCTGTCCTCTGACTTAATGTGCCTAAAGTGTAGCATCAGAAGAGTGTCTCCGCCAGTGTAGCATTTCCAGTTCTCACACCAGCCGTCCCTGTGATCTCTTCAGTTTGTGTTGTGTGGCCACTGATGGCTAGCTTAAGATTGCTTTGAACTCCTATCTCACATTAGCCAGCTGCCAAGGTAAGATGTTGCAGGAGATGGAGTGTTGAGATGTTATTTTTTAAAAGGCATTGATGTCTTAAATTTTTTTTTGTTGCAGATTACTCCTCTGCTGTGGTGAAGTTTTCGCAGAGCCTGAATGTATTCCAGTTTGAGTTCATCGGAGATACGTTGACTGACGATGAAATTAATATCGGTAAGGAACTGAAGTGTTGCATCTTTTTATCAGCTGTAGGATATAATGGTGGAAGAAAAGTAGTCGATTCAAATTATGAAATATGGCCCAACAAGTTAGAGTTGAGTTGAATATTTTTGATTCAGCAAAATGCTTTTGGCTGGAAGATTGGGAGAACCCAGCAGGGCAGAGTTGTTGAGTCCAGCTAACTTGACCTTAAAACAGTTGCTAAAGTTGCCTACTGTCTCTTGTCATTGGAATCATCTGCCTCCTTATTAGGCTAACATTTCACTGCATACGTTTCGGTGAAAAATAAACTTTTACTTTATAGGACTGCACAGGCAGTAAATGCGCTGCCTTGTGTGTTGCTAACTAGGTAATCTCACCATAGTAGAGATGATGGAGTAGTTTGAGAGGATGACTAGCTATCCTGTTGATCGAGCTCCTAGGACTTACTTGCCAGGCATTATTTCTCCAGGCAACCACCAGGATCAGATCAGACTGATAAGTCTCGAGCTACAGATTTTGCTTTATTACCATCAGGGCGTCATTGAAAAATGTCGAGGTTTCTTGGAACTTTTACCTGACCTTAATCACTTAACACAGAAGATTACTTTAATTTTTAGGAGAATCCATGATCATGTAAACTTCATAGGGAATTTTATGCTCTTTCCCCCACAGCAGGTTTGGAGGTGGGGAGAGCATATCATTGGCAGAATGGAGGGAACCCGGCCACCTTCCTGCCTCGGCCAAAATTTAAATCCAGGACAGGAAGGCCTGTGAACGGGTTTCCCACCCAGCTGCTAATTGAGGCCTTTAACTGGGCAATTAATGTCCAATTAAGGGTATCATCCCTCTGCAGTTAGCCAAGTGGCAGGTGGCCCTGTTGCCACACAGGAATCACAGCAGGAAAAACTGTGCAGGCTGCTTGCCAGCTCTGGGGTATGAGGGGGGGGTCACTGAACAAGGGACCCAGCATTGTTAAGGGAGGGGGGTGCCCACTGAGAGCCATGCCCCTACCCTTGCTGCTGGTCCCCCCCCTCCAACCCCCTCCCCCATGACCCCCAGCCTGTGAGACTCCTTCTGCCCTGACCTACCTGTGACCTGGGTCCAGCGCTGCTCCTGGGCCTCAGGTGGGTGTTCCAGTGGCAGCAGCCACTGTCTGCGCGGTGGCGGTGTTCAGTTAAAGAGCTGCCAGCCTCTGATTGTCCGGCAGCTCTGAGGGCGGGACTTCTGTCGCTGGGATCCTTGATTCCGTGGAAGGCCCACCATTGTCCAGTTAAATGCCTAATTGGCACTTAATTTGGCAGACCTCCCACAGAAGAGGCAGCGTGGGGTTCTTGATGTTGCTTTTGCCGGACATCGAGACCCCTGTCGCCTGGATAAAATCCTGGCCAATGTGAGTAACAAAGAATGGGCTAAATTGGACTGCTCTGTTTGTTTTTTAGAACTTTATATAAGCAAGTGACCTGGATGTCCCTTGTGTACTATAGTCTGTACCCAAGTGGGCAGGTACCTGAATGGAACCGGGCTGCTCTGCATGGTGCAGGGCGGTGAAGTCTGGGGTTCTTTGCTGTGCTTCTAATGTCTCTCTTCCACTCAGAATAACAAATTAAGCAATCAAGAATTAATTTTAAAAGATCTGAAAGGAAATAAATTTCAGCTGCAGTTTGGCATGGAGGAGGAATTCAGTAGCCTTGGATATGCATTGAGCAGTAATGAGGAATGGATTTAAAGAAGAGAGAGTTTTTGAAGTTGGACATTCATTAATATTTTTTATGAAACCATTGATATTTAATGTAAGAGTAAATCGTGCTGGCAGAGGTCTAGGTGCTGATCGCATGACCCATCGCCTCTCAACTGAAGGTGATGCTGGTGTAAAGGGACAGTGGGTGAAAGTGAAATTAGCTTTATGATTATTAGACCAAGTTAATGGCAATATTATATCTGTGTTTGTGATCTTTCCATATTCCCAGCTAATCCACTCTTTATTTTGTTCTTCCGCTGCACTCCTTTCCGTTTTGCTCCCTGAGCTATAACCATCATTAGGATGATGTGTAGGTGGGAGGATTCAAATCTCACTAATGTTCCTCTGAAACCAGCCTTTAGGAATTCAGTTAAAATCACTCCTTTGTAACTCGCACTGTGTCAGTATTTTCTGAAGCTCAAGTCATATGACCCAAGCATAGTGGAAGAAACTAACCTATATAGCGTGATCCACCATTTTAAATCAGGCCTTTTAAAATACAGTGATGTGATCTTTTACAGAACTTGTTTGCCACTAAAATGCTTTGGAGTTTAGGGGATGGGGATTGGCAGTGGAAGATACTAAATTTTCAATAATCCTCAGACTAGATATTCTTTATATTATATATGCATTTTTAATTTTACTTGCTTCCTTCTTCCAAAGGTACTGAACTGCTTCATCTTTTAAGCTCAGAAAATGAATCTCCGCAAGATAGAGAATGCTGGAATATGTTATTAAGGAAGTCTTAACAATGCATTAAGAAGATCAAAGTATGATCAGGCAGAGTCAACATGGTTTTACAAAAGGGAAATTGTGTTTGACAAATTTATTAGTTTTTTGAGGATGTAACTAGTAGGATAGATAAAGGGGAGCTAGGAGATTTAGTATACTTGGATTTCCAAAAAGCATTTGATAAGATGCCACACAAAAGCTTAATACACAAGATAAGGATTCATGGAGTTGGGGCTAATATTAGCCTGGATGGAGGATTGGTTGATGGACAAGCAGAAGAGAGTAAGGATAAATGGGGCATTTTCATGTTGGCAGGCTCTAACTAGTGGAGTGCCGCAAGGATCGGTGCTGGGGCCTCAGCTACTTACAATCTCTGTTAATGACTTACACGAAGAGACTGAGAGTAATGTATTCAGATTTTCTGATGATATAAAGCTAGGTGGAAATCTAAGCTGTGAAGAGGACACCGAGGCTGCAGTGATATAGAGAGGTTAAGTGAATGGGTAACACGATGGCAGATGGAGTATAATGTGGGGATGTTTAAGGTTATTCATTTTGGTGGTAAGAATAGAAAAGCAGAATATTTTTTAAAAGGTGTGAAACTTCTATCTTCTAAATGTTGACGGTCAGAGAGATTTGGGTATACTCTTACACAGGACCTCAAAAGCAGTAATTTCAGGATTACTCCAGTGCTACTTGCTGGTGAGCATAGGAATAGGAGGATTAAGCAATTTAACATGTGGCTGGAGAATTGATGCAATAGGGAGGGCATCAGATATCTGAGACATTGGGATCTGTTCTGGGGTAGGTGGGACCTGTACAAGATGGACTGTTTGCACCTTAGCAGGACCGGGGCTAACATCCTTGCAGGGAGATTTGCTAGTGCTGTTGGGGAGGGTTTAAACTATATTGTCAGGGGTTCGGAACCTAAGAGGGAGCTCAGATTGGAGGGAAGCAAAACTGGTAACAGGAAGTCGAGAAGTAGTAAGCGAAATTGGAAGGCAGACAAGATGAACGCAAACATCAAATAGGATCAGAATGAGGAATAATGTTAAAACAAAGTTAAGAGCACTCTACCTGAATGCACGCAGCATTCGCAACAAGGTAGATGATTTGAAGACGCAAATAGAGATAAATGGGTATGATTTAATTGTCATTACTGAGATGTGGTTACAGGGTAACCAGGGCTGGGAACTGAATATTCATCATTTTGTCATTTAGGACGGATAGGCGGAGGGGAAAAGGAGGTGAGGTAACAGTGTTAATAGGGGACGAGATCAGTACATTAGTGAGAGGACCTTGGGTCGAAGCATCAAGATATAGAATCAGTTTGTATGGAGGTAAGAAACAACAAGGGGCAGCAAACATTGGTGGGAAATCTTTATAGGCCACCAAACAGTAGTTGTAATGTTGGGCATGGTATAAATCAGGAAATTAGAGCTTCATGTAGTGTGGGAAATACAGTAATAATGGGCAACTTCAATTTACATACAAATTGGGTACACCTAATTAGCACTAATACTGTGGAGGATGAATTCCTGGAGGGTGTATGAGATGGATTTCTGGAGCAGCATGTTGAAGAGCCAACTAGGGATCGGGTTATTTTAGATTTAGTATTATGTAATGAGAAAAGGTTAATTAATAACCTGCAGTAATGGATCCATTAGAAAATAGTGACCACAATAAGATAGACTTCGATATTAAGTTTGAAAGAGATATAGTTCAATCTGAAATTAGGGTCTTAAATCTGAACAAAGGAAACTATGAAGGTATGAGGAGCAAGTTGGCTATGGTGGACTGGGAAAATACATAAGATTTGACGGTAGACAGGCAATGGCTAATATTTAAAGAAGCATAATATGGTTTACAACAAATATACATTCCTCTAAGACACAAAAACCCAACAGGAAAGGTGAATCAACCGAGGCTAACAAAAGAAGTTAAAGATCGCATTAGGTCAAAGGAAGTGATTTATAAGGTCGCCAGAAAAAGTGGTAACCCTGAGGATTGGCAGCAATTTAAGTCCAGCAAAGGAGGACCAAGAAACTTTCAGGGCGGGGCAGTGGTTAGCACCGCAGCCTCACAGCAACCTGGGTTCAGTTCTGGGTACTGCCTGTGCGGAGTTTGCAAGTTCTCCCTGTGACCGCGTGGGTTTCCGCCGGGTGCTCCGGTTTCCTCCCACAGCCAAAGACTTGCAGGTTGAAAGGTAAATTGGCCATTGTAAATTGCCCCTAGTGTAGGTAGGTGGTAGGAGAATGGTGGGGATGTGGTAGGGAATATGGGATTAATGTAGGATTAGTATAAAATGGGTGGTTGTTGGTCTGCACAGAATCGGTGGGCTGAAGGGCCTGTTTCAGTGCTGTATCTCTAAAAATAAATAAATAAACTGATAAAGGGAAAATAGATTATGAATGTAAGTTAGTTAGAAACATAAAGGCGGACTGTGAAAGCTTCTTTAGATATGTAAAAGGGAAATGGTTAGCAAGGTTGAATGTGGGTTCATTGCAGGCGGAGACGGGAGAATTTGTGGTGGAGAATGAGAAAATGGTGGAGAGATTAAACAATTACTTTGTGTCTGTCTTCACGGAGGAAGAGACAGAAAATCTCCCAGAAATACTAGGGAACCAATGGATTTGTAAAAATGAGGAACTAAAAGTAAATAGTATCAATAAAGAGGTAGTACTCAAAAAAGTTTATTGGATTGAAAGTTGATAAACCCCTGGACAAGATGAGCTGCATCCCAGAGTATTGAAGGAGGTGGCTATAGAGAGAGTGGATGCATTGGTGGTTATCTTTCAAATTTCTATAGATTCTGGAAGGGTTCCTGCAGACTGGAAAGTAGCAAATGTAGCCCCAGTATTTAAGAAGGGAGCAAGAGAGAAAACAGAGAACTAAAGATCTGTTAGTTTGACATCAGTAGTAGGGAAAATGTTAGAATCTATTATAAAGGACACTTGGAAAATAATGATATGATTGGACAGAGTCAACATGGATTTGTGAAAAGAAAATGATGTTTGACAAACCTGTTGGAGTTTTTTGAGGATGTTACTTGGAGCATAGGTAAAGGAGAACCAGTGGATGTGGTGTATTTGGGATTTTCAGAAGGCTTTTGATAAGGTCCCACACAGGAGGTTAGTACACAAAATTAGAGCACATGGGATTCGGGGTAATATACTGGCATGGATTGAGAATTGGTTAACAGACGGAAAGTAGAGAGTAGGAAGAAACTGGCCATTCTCAGGATGGCAGGCTGTTATTAGTGGAGACTGTAAGGATCAGTGTTTGTGCCACAGCTGTTTACCATCTATATAAATGATTTGGGTAGGGGGACCAATGGTAACATTTCCAAATTTGCAGATGACACAAAACTAAGAGGGAATGTAAGTTGTGAGGAGGATGCAAGGAGGCTTCAAGGGGATTTGGATAGGCTAAGTGAATGTGCAAGAACATGGCCGATGGAATATAATGTCAATAAGTGTGAAGTGATCCACTTTGGTAGAAAATCCAGAAGGGCAGAGTATTTCTCAAATGGTGAGAGGTTGGGAAGTGTTGATGTCCAAAGAGACCTGGGTGTCCTTGTTCATGAGTCACTAAAAGCTAAAATGCAAGTGCAGCAAGCAATTAAGAAGGCAAATGGTATGTTGGCCTTCGTTGCAAGGGGATTTGAGTACAGGAGTAAAGATATATTGCTTCAGTTGTATAAAGCCTTGGTGAGACCGAACCTGGAGTATTGTATACAGTTTTGCTCTCTTTATTTAAGGATGGATATACTTGCTTTGGGAGTGCAACGGAGGTTCACCAGACTCATCCTTGGGATGGTGGGATTGTCTTATGAGGAGAGATTACAGAAACTGGGTCTGTATTCTCTAGAGTTTCAAAGAATGAGAGGTGATCTCATTGAAACTTGCAAAATTCTTGCAGGGGGTGACAAGGTAAATGTGGATAGGATGTTTCCTCTGGCTGGTGAGTCTAGAACAAGGGGACACAGTCGCAGAATAAGGGGCAGGCCATTTAAGACTGAGATGAGGAGGAATTTCTTTAGTCAGAGGGTGATGAAACTGTGGAATTCTCTACCCCGGAGGGCTGTAGAAGCTCGATCATTGAGCACATTCAAGACAGAAATTGGTAAATTTCCGAAAACTAACAATATCAAGGGATATGGGGATAGTGGGGAAAAATGACAGAGGTAGACGATCAGCCATGATCTGTTTGGTGCAGCAGGCGCGATGGGCTGAATGGTCTACTCCTGCTCCGATTTCCTATGATCTTACAAGGAACATACACATGCAGGTACAGCAGGAAATTAGGAAGGCAAATGGCATGTTGGCCTTTAATGCAAGGGGACTGGAATACAAGAATATGGAAGTCTTGTTACAGTTGTACTGGGTTTTGGTGAGACTACATTCAGGAGTACTATGCACAGTTTTGGCCTCCATATTTAAGGAAGGAATACTTGCATTGGAGGCAGCACAGCGAAGGTTCACTTGATCGGTTCCTGTGATTAGAGGGTTGTCCTATACTGAGAGGCTAAGTAAATTGGGCTTGTACTCTTGAGTTTGGTAATTTCATTGAAACGTACAAAATTCTGAAGGGGGCTTGACAGGGTAGAAACTGAGAGGTTGTTTCCCCTGGCTGGGGAATCTAGAACATAGGGACATGGTCTCAGGATAAAGGGTTGATCATTTAGGACAGAGATAAGGAGAAATTTCTTCACTCTGAAGTGAATCCTAGGAATTCTCTACCCCCAGAGGGTTGTGTATATGTAAGGCTGAGATAGACAGATTTTAGGTATTTCAGGGAATCAGGGGATATGGTGAGCAGCAGGAAAGTGGATTTCAGGCAGAGGATCAGCCATGATCGTACCGAATGGCGGAGCAGGCTCAAGTACCGTATGGTCTACTCCTGCTCCTATTTCTTATGTTCTTACTCTCTCATAGCTAACCATGAGTGATATCAAACTTGATCCCATTCTTTTATCATATCGATGGTTTTGTAGGCAATACATAAATAGTGGGAGGAAGGACAATATTTATAGTTCAAGAAATATTTTACATCACAGTAAGATTGTCATAGCTTTGGCTTTTTGGAAAAGGTTCTTGCCCCATTCAAGGCGTAATTTGTGGAAGTGAGATTCTCCTGCTGTCTAGTGTTGTAAAATTCATCGACTGTTCACAAATGTTGAATTCTTCCGAAATGTTCAGTTCAAGTAGAATCTGGCAATACATCTTATTATAATATTGTACAGCTGCCAAAGGCAGAGTCATGTAAAGATGCCGGGTAACATCCAGATATATTGTACAAACCCTATCTACTCTAAAATTGCACACAATTACAAAGAGATACTGATAGATGTAATAAATGGGCAAAACTGTGGCAAATGGTTTTTGCAGTTAATGCAAAAAAAAAGTCTTGTACTTATATAGCAACCCTCAAGACCACAGGATATCCCAAAGCACTTTATAACCAATGAAGTACTTTTTTGAAGTGTAATGTGTTGTACTTTTGTAATGTGGGAAATGCGGCAGTCAGTTAACACACAGCAAGTACCTACAAACAGCAAAGTGATAACCAGATAATCTTTTTCTGTGATGCTGATTGAGGGGCAAATATTGGCCAGGACACCAGGGATAAATCCCTTGATCATCTTCAAAATAGTGCCATGGGATCTTCTATATCCATCTGAGAGGGCAGACGGGACCTCAGTTTAACATTTCATCTGAGAGATGGCAACTCCAACAGTGCAGCACTCCTGTAGTACAGTATTGGAGTGTTGATCTTTATTTTTGTGCTCAAGTCGTGGTTGGGGGCTTGAATCCACAACTTTCTGACTCAGAGGCGAGAGTACTGCTGACTGAGCCATGGTTGATACCATAAAATGACATCACCACTTAGGACCTAAAAAGGATAAAGCAGAGTACTTTCTACATGGTGAAAATCAGTGGAGGTTCAAAGAAACATGGGGTGTAGGTCTCTAGATCATGAAAATGTCATGAACAGGTACAGAAAACAATCAAAAAATGCATTGGAATGCTGGTCTTTATCTCCAGAGGATTAGAACATAAGGGGGTAGAAGTTATGCTTCAGCGATATAAATCTCTGGTTAGGCCACACCTGGAGTACTGTAAACAGTTCTGGGCAGCACACCTTAGGAAAGCTATATTAGCCTTTGGGGGAGTGCAACATAGATTTGCCGGAATGATACCAGGGCTCCAAGGGTTACATTATGAGGACAAATTCTACAACCTAGAGTTGTATTCCCTGGAATGTAGAAGGTTAAGGAGGTGATTTGATCAAAGTTTTCAAAATATTAAGGCGAGCATATGAATTAGGAGCAGGCCAATCATCCCCTCAAGCCTGCTCCGCCATTCAACAAGTTCATGGCTAAACGATTACTCCACATTCCCACCTACCTCCGATAACCTTTCAGCCCCTTGCTTATCAAGAATCTATCTACCTCTGCCTTAAAAATATTCAAAGACTGTGCTTCCACTGCCTTTTGAGGAAGAGAATTCCAAAGACTCACGACCCTCTGAGGAAAAAAATTCTCCTCATCTCTGACTTAAGTGGGCGACCCCTTATTTTTAAATAGTGACCCTTAGTTCTAGATTCTCCCACAAGAGGAAACATCCTTTCCACAACCACCCAGTCAAGACCCCTCAGAATCTTATGTTTCAATCAAGTCGCCTGTTCCTCTTCTAAACTCCAGCAGTTACAAGCCTAGCCTGTCCAACCTTTCCACGTAAAACAACCCACCCATTCCAGGTATTCGTCTAGTAAGCCTTCGCTGAACTGCTTCCAATGCGTTACGTGCTTCCTTAAATAAGGGGACCAATACTGTACACAGTACTCCAGATATGGTCTCACTAATGCCCTGTATGGCTGAAGCATAACCTCCCTACTTTTGTATTCAGTTCCCCTCGCAATAAACGACATTCTATTAGCTTTCCTAATTATGTGTTGTACCTGCATACTAACCTTATGCGATTCATGCACTAGGATACCCAGATGCCTCTGACCCTCAGAGCTCTGCAATCTCACCATTTCGATAATGTGCTTTTTTATTCTTCCTGCCAAAATGGACAATTTCACATTTTCCCATATGTTACGACCGAGGCGGGAGGAATGCACTGTTAATTCAGTCCCACTTCTCCACGGGTCACAGCACATCAATAAATTTTCCCACCTACCGAAGAACAACCAATTAGATATTCTATTTGTCCCCAGAATAAAGCACACCAACCAGGTTTCTTTAATCAGTAACAAAATTAACTATTCTCAAAACAAGTCTTAACCAATAATGAAATAAATCTATATCCAAAAAGCTGCTCATTTCCCACACACACATGCATTCAAAAAAAAAAGGTTTATTAGGGAAAAAAAGGATTTTCGTTTTACATCTGTTTCATAGGAATAAAAGGAATAATAAAATAACTGAGTATGTCACATTCTGGTAGAAAGTTCTTTGGTTTGGTGAGATGTACCAAAGTTGAATAGTTGGATGCCACTCTGTCTTTCTAGGCAAGGTTGATGAACAGTCTGATGGGTAGGCATTCAAGGCAATTCGACTGTATCAGGCTTCACATAGGTCTTCCATCAGGTGTGCAGCAACAGGTTTTATAGTAGCAGTATAATAGCAGAAGATTTCTTCAGATTTCAGGATTTCTTAAAACACAGGAGGCAACAGGAACCATGCTTGATGCAGGGATTCTTCAGAGACAGGAGGCGATAGGAATCAGTCATCTTTTGAAATACAGGGTTCCTTTTCAAGAGATGCAAGTCTCCTTTATAGAGAGAGGTAACACTTTTTCTGGGTCTTCCTCTCTGATCTTCAGGCAGGTTAAAACCAAATTTCTAAGTGTTTGCTCTTTTCCAACATCCTGGCTTTTTAAAAAGGTCCAAAGTGAAAGCAAAACATTCCTGAACAGGTCACATGTCCAAACATAAAGTCTGCCTTGTCATTCAAAAAGTAGCTCTGAGAGGTCAAACCCCTTGCTGATTTCCTTGAAATTTTCTGTTCTTGTGTACCAGTTCAGCTTCCTTTCAAAATATTCAAAATTTTCACTATTTGCAGGTGTCTACATGTCCACTGAAAATGCTTGTTTTTAAAAAAAAATACACAATTCTCTCATACTCTAATTTTTCCTTTCTTATCAATCTTTTAGTCATTCTTTGCTGTTTTTCTAATATTCTGCCCAATCTTCTGACTTTCCACCCATCTTTGTGTAATTATGTGCTTTTTCTTTAACTTTGAAGTTATTTTTAACTTTTTTTAGTTAACCGCGGATGGTGGGTCCTCCCCTTGGAATTTTTCTTTCTCATTGGAATGCATCTATTCTGTGTATTCTGCAATATCCCCTTAAATGTCTGCTACTGCATCTCTGTTGACCTATCCCTTAACCTAAGTTGCTAGTTCACTTTAGCTAGTTCTGTCTTCATGCCCTCATAATTGCCCTTATTTAAGTTTAAAATTCTAGTCTTGTATACCCTCTTCTCCCTCAAACTGAATGTAAAATTCAATCATATTGTGGTTGCTGCTACCTAGGGGCCCCTTAACTACGAAGTCATTAATTAATCCTATCTTGTTGCACAATACCAGGTCTAGTATAGCCTGCTCTTTGGTTGGCTCCAGGACGTACTGTTCCAAGACACTATCCCGAAAACATTCTATGAACTCCTCAAGGCTGCCTTTGCCCATCTGATTTTTTCCAGCCTATATGTAGGCTAAAATCTCCCATGATTATCGCGGTACCTTTCTGACAAGCACCCATTATTTCTTCCTTTATACCCCATGCTACAATGTGGTTAATGTTAGGGGGCCTGTACACGACTCCCATAAGCAACTTGCCTTTATCATTTCTCATCTCTACCCAAACCACTTAGGTCATCCCTCTGCCCCTCCTGCCTCCTTCCTTGGCAACCACCCCCCTCCCTCATCTCCTTTCTCAGCAACCCCCCTCCCCCCGTCTCCTTTCTCTGCCCCCCTCACCTGCACCCCTTCATATCTGGGCATCTTGACTTCGGTCTCTGTTGACTAATGCTCTTTCAAATGCCTTTGTAGTAAGGGAAAACCGTGAAGTACGGTTTTATCTCCAGAGTGAACACTCCAGGTTAATATTACACAATTATATAGGCACAGACAATTTGACTTCTAGGGAGTGCTTTGTTTGTGCAGGTTGCAATCTAAGTAAAGTTCAAGGAGAAGGCTGCAAAATGCCACAGAGTAATGGACCTTCTGCTGTGATATCTTCCCCAAATGTGCTCAGAAGTTTGTTTATTTATAGATACAGCACTGAAACAGGCTCTTCGGCCCACTGAGTCTGTGCTGACCAACAACCATTTATACTAACCCTACAGTAATCCCATATTCCCTACCTGCACTAGGAGCAATTTACAACGGCCAATTTACCTATCACCAGCAAGTCTTTGGATGTGGGAGGAAACCGGCGAAAACTCACGCAGACACAGGGAGAACTTGCAAACTCCGCACAGGCAGTACCCAGAATCGAACCTGGGTCCCTGGAGCTGTGAGGCTGCGGTGCTAACCACTGCGCCACTGTGCTGCCCAAGTTGTGGGGGCATATTCAGTTCATCATACCCATGCCAGATCTCTGAAGGAGTGGCCCACTTACTCTGAGACCTGTAGCCTGTCCCCATATAAATTCTATACTTTTGTTTTTCATATTCATTTTCCCTTTAAAAGACATGTCTAGTCCCTGCTTCCATCGAATTTTCTGTAGGGCATTCTATTTTTAGCAACCTACTGCATATGTAAATCTTAAAACTCCTACCTTTAGCTTATTATTGATTTTAAAGTTATGCCCATGAGTTAGTTACTAACTCACTGACTGGAAATAGTTTTCTCTATTGAATGTCTGAACACAACACTAGATTCCCATTCTACCTGTTTCCTTTACATAACATTTCTTGCAGCTGTTCATTACCCCTTCTCTTTTGAATTATTTTTTAAAAGAAAATTGCAGCTAGAAAAGATTCTTGTGAAGGACTAACTTGAGCTGAAGGTAGTTTTAGTGAGGAAGGTCAGGCATGTTTTAAACAAATTGTTATGACCAGGTGCGAAATGTGTCTAGGCGTCTTTTGCTGTCTTTACCTGGTCTTATTGTAACATGGTTCAATTTTAAACATACTGTGTTTTGAGCTCCCCCTTTGTGAATCCTTGTTCATAGCTTTCCAATTATAAGACAAATAAACCAATTTAGGTCGTCTTGCTGTTCTTCGGGGCACAGTGTTCTTAAACCTTGTTCACATAGGAGACTTTTCTCTCTTTGAGGTTCAAGTGTTTTCACAATATTCAGTTCTGTGGGAAAGAGATGGAGGTAGGCAGGACTGGAGAGGAGATTCTGTTCCAACCAGGAGCACATGGCTTTCTGAGTTCAGATCCTCTGTTGGAAGTTCAAGTTTAAAACCTTCAACAGTCAGTCAGTCATGTGACCAAAACTGGTCTGACCACTACTTCTGTGTATTGGGGAAGCAGCGAAAGGGTCCCAATTGTTCCAACACTGTTGGTTACTATGCAAATGTCTTTCCAGTCAGTTGCAATTTTTAGTTTTAATGTTCATGTGGCGAGATCATGTGTGCTTCAGTCTTGGCAGGTGGGGGATTAGCCTGACAAAATGCTGTTATTTTGATGACTTTGTCAGTAAATGCACCACCTAGTGTGACACATGGGACCAGAATGGTCCCGTTTGTGCATTAAGTTAGCCAGGGTGTTGCATTTGCCCTCCATGAGGAGGGGAGGTAACAGCGAGGCTTTATTGCTCTGGTTTGCACACGTGGATACTGGGATTCGATGATGTCCTGTTCATTGAGAGCAGGACGAATCTGACCCACCCAGTGACCTCCCTGTCAGTCTGCTTCTAGTCATTGTCGCCATCGTCATTAAAAAAAAAACCATCAACATTTTCAAGCAGCATTACTCAACACTAATCTGCTCATTAATGCTCAATTTCGCTTCTCTGCTCCAGATGCTGCTATAGCCTTGGTGCAGACATGCTCACACAGCTGGATTCTAGAGGTAAGGTAAAGGTGACTGCTTAGTATCAAGACCAAATTTGACTCAGTGTGGCACCAAGTAGCTCTAGCAAAATTGAAGTCAATGGGGATTGAAGAAAACTCTCAAGTCCTTGGAGTCCTACCGTGCACAAAACAAGATGGTTCGGGTTCTTGGGAGGTCAGTGGTTTTTCGGGGCTGTTCACTGATGATTGCATAGTGCTTAGCTCGATTCACAATTTCTCAGATAATGAAGCAGTCAATGCTTGCTTATAGACCTGGACAACATCCAGGCTTGGAATGATGAGTATTATCAATAACCACCATCTCCAGTGCCAGGCACTGACCATCTCCAACAAAAGATCACCTCCCTTGATAGTCAATGGTATTACCATTACTGAGTCCCTTACCATCAACATCTTGTAGGTCGTCATTGACCAGAAACTCAACTGGACAAGCCAGTCATAGGCTCCTAACTCTCCAAAGCCTCTTTACCAAGACACAAGTCAAGGGTGTGATGGAATATGCTGCACCTGCCTGAAGGAGTGCAGTTACAACAATAAAAGAAGCTTAATCCCATTGAGGACAAAGAAGTCCACCAACTCTGAAATCCACCATTGGCATGCTGCAGGGCAAGCTAGCTACAGGATACACTGCAGCAATTTGCCAGGGTATCAGTAGCATCACCCAAATTCATGAACTCCATCTAGAAGGACGTGAGTAGCAGATGCATGAGAGCAGGGTTGCCTCGTGTTCTGCTTCGAGTTACACGTTGATTGCTGCTCCTTCTGTCGTTGCAGCGTCAAAATCCTGGCACTTCCTACCTAATTACATTGTAGGAGAACTTTAACCATGCAGAGTACAGTGGTTCCAGAACGCACACCACCACCTTAGGGCAGCTAGGGATGTAAAATAAAGGCTGGCCTTGTTAGCACTGCCTCCTCCAGTGCCGTAGTGACTCTGTGGCCCATTCACTTCAGGAACTGCTGCTCCTATTGGTGATAGTTGCAAAGTCTATGAAAAGAGATGGAATAAAGTCAAAAGCTAAGATCTTGCTATTGATATTTCAGTCACTCTCAACAATATTTTCTTCTTGAGGAGATGATGGTTATTGATGATTTTAACAGAAGAAGGATTAGAACAAGAAAAGAACCATAGAGGTATAAAGCACAGAATGTGACTACTTGACTGATTGCACCTCCTTCCTGGAGAAATCCAAAACTAATTCCACTGCCCTGCTCTATTCCCATAGACCTGTTCATCCATTAGGTTGCGTAATCATGTAAGGAGCCAACTTATCATTGATTCTACCCAAATCTCCTCCTGAGGAAAAATTCTACATGGACATTTTGTGCTCCTTCAAAGTAATCAATTCAAATTCTAAAATTTTAATATGGTTGTCTTATATTTTTTTCAACTCTGGGTTGCTATCCTCACGGCATAACTTGCCTATGATTATGGGATTCTATAATACCAATCTGTTTCCTATTCATTCTTGTATCAATAATTTTCGTTCCCAAACTCTACCTGCATCCCCTGCCACATTCACGTGAAATTATAGCAGTAAATCTGCTCTGTGGCCTTCATCCATGTTACTGCTCTGGCCCTCAAATGGTAATGAGTGGCTCTAGTATGACTTGTATTTTTCCTCTGCCATCCAATGCTTTTAAACAGATGTTTCTTTGTCCAAATATTGATTACATTCAATATTTATGTTATAAAGTTCTTGCAAGCAACATATTGGTGGCAGCTGGCCTCTGCTGTTTTCTGACAGAGCCTGATCGTGCGATAGTGAAGATGATTAAAACCATGTGCATCAGCACTTTTGAGAATAGTTTTGCACTCTCCCTAGATTGTTTTGTTTCTACAGACGATTGTGAATGAAAGTTGAACAAATATTAACCAGCAGCAAGGTCACACCATAACTCTCTTCACCGACCCCCACTTAAAATATCTCCAAGTGGCGGTAGTAACAATCAGGGTGGTGTGGTATGTTGAATCTGTAACTTTTTCCATCTCCAGAGAGTGACTGTGTCCAGGCTTGTGAAGCAGGTTTATAAACTGTTCCTTGTTTGGAGATGGGGTGTGGCACAAGAAAGGAAAGAAATGATTCAGGGACAATTTATTAAGAAGAACTATGACTTTGTACTCGTACAACACCTTTAATGTAGTAAAAAGGACATATTAGGAAAGGTTTCCAAAAGTCGCTGTCTCCTGAGGTCACGTCTGCGTGCGTAGGTAGACATAAACGATCCCATGATGCTAAACAGGGGAGTTATCCCCGGTGTCCTGGTCAGTGAATATCTCTCAAACATCAGTAAAACAGATTATCCGGTCATGATCACTTGGCTTTTTTGTGGGATCTTGCTGTGCACAAATTGGCTGTTGTATTTGCTCCATTACAACAGTGACTACATTTCCAAAGCACTTCATTGGCTGCAAAGTGCTTTGGGATGTCCTGAGGTACTAAATAAATGCAAGTCTGTCTTTTTTAATGGAGGAGGGGAGAGGCAGAAAGGTTTGGTGAGCAAATTCCAAAGTCTACTGAAGGTATGGCCACCAATTTTGGGGCAAAGGGAGGATAGAATGTACAAGAAGCTATAGTTGGAGAAATGAAGTGTTTGGGAAGTGTGTTATAGGGATGGGGGAGGGCAAGGACATGAAAGGATTTAAAACATGGATGCGGATTTTAAATTTGGCTCCTGATCACCTAAAAGCTCAATGTGGCTCAGTGAAGACTGAGGCGATGGGTGAGCAAGACCTAGTGCCGCATAGAATATAGGCAGCAGTGTTTTGGATGAGCTGAAGTTTACAGAGGGTGCAAGATGGCAGTAGCTGGGCAAAAAAGCATTGGAATAGTAAAAAGAAAAACCCGAAAATGCTGGAAACACTCAGCACGTCGGGCAGCATCTGTGGAGAGAGGAACCTGAAATGTTCACTGCGTTTCTCTCTATACAGACGCTGCCTGTGCTGCGGAGTATTTCCTGCATTTTCTGTTTTTGTTTCAGATTTCCAGCATCTGCAGTATTTTGCTTTTGGAATAGTCAATGTTTGGAGTCACAAAGGTCTAGATGGGAGGTGTTGAAGAAGGGATGGTGTGGTTGACCATGTTCGACTGCAGAGAGGACAAGGAGAGCTAATGATACCATTTGTGACTTCCATTGGGTTGTTTCCGTGCTGTGGCCAGGACAGAAACCTGATTGGAGCAATTTAATCTGGGAGTTGTAGGGAAGGTGGGCATGGATCTGAGAGGTGACAGCACATTCAAGGACATTGGAGAGAAGGGGAAGTTTAAGATGGAGCACTAATTTACAAGGACAGAGATTAAGTGTGGGATTTTTTGAGGAGGAGGGTAATGATGACTGTTTTGAAAGGGAGGGGTATAGTAGCTAAGGAGAGGGAATCATTGTCTGTCTGCTCATGTGTGGGCCAGGAAGTTTGGTGGTCAGCAGTTCAGCAGGAATGGAGTCAAAGGAGCAGTAGGTGGGTCTCGGGGACAGATGAGCTCAGAGCATGGGGTCAGATAGAAGAGCAGCCAAAGAGATATAGCTTCAGCGATAGGGCAGGGGACAGTCTGGAAGGAGGCTTGCTTTGAAGAGGGAGAAGCAGCAACCTTAGTGACAAATGCCAATGAGCTCCTCACACTTGCTGTTGGAGGGGCAGCAGAGAGCAATTTTAAGGGGATGGTTGGTCGTGGAGAAAAGACACTGGGACTATCTGATGATACTTGATGTGGTCTAGCTAGATCAGGTGATGGCTAAACCAGATATCCTCACATCTGTGCCCCTGAAGATAAACAAATGGGTAAGATGGGAATGAGTAAAGATTTTGCTGGAGACAAGGACATCGATATGGATGTGAGGAAGTGGTTGAGCAGATCAACAGCCATAGAACCATTGTGGTGAATGGTAGACCAACTTCCAGGGAAGTGCAATTATAAATGACTCGGGTGAGTTTTTTTTTAAATAGACATGAGAAGGGAGATGCGTGTGGTAAAGAATACAAAGAAATGGTTGGAGATGGTCTTGCCTTGAGAGATGGTGAGAACAAACTGGTGGCAGTGAATATAGGTAGAACAGCATTTATGAAGCAAGAGTTTGAGAGTACTGGAGGACATTGAATTCAGAAGAGTCGAGATGGAAATTGAAGTTCCCAAGAATGAGAAGGTAAGTTGAGATGTCTTTTTGAGGCAGCAGATGACTGCTGTTTAGAAAGGGGGGCAATAACTGAAGAGAGGGACCTATTAACAATGCCAGTTAGGGAGACTAGTCGCTTAGTGCAGAGCCTGAGGAATCAAAGCTGGGGTGGATATCTTTGGGAGAAGCTCAGGTGAGGAGTGGGGGGAGAGCAATAGCCAACTGGGATTTTAAAGGAAATTTGGGAGCAGCAAGGGTTAAGCCACAAAACTATTAGCCAATTACCAATAGCGATAGTTGGGAGCAAGATACCCAAGAAGGAAGAAATGAAAGGTGACAGGACTGGGTGAGCAGAATGGGAGGAGACAGGAGTGTAGGGGCCAAAGAAAAAGTGCGATAGAACTAATGGGCTTGGGTCTTGAAGGGCAGCCAAAACGTGCGCACTAATTGGACATGGAGGGAATTTGGATTATAAATGCAGAGCAGAGATAGAGGAAACTTGTCCTGGTCGTGAACATGGAATTGCTCCTTTTACTCTAGCTGCATCTTATCAAATGGAGCAAATACTGCTTCACTCAGTAACTTAATGGTGCAATCAATGTTACAATAGCTAATTGATCAATTGTCAGCCCACAGGTGTCAAACTTCACTGGATCAATAAACTCACCAAAGATGAAAGTACTCCAATAAACAAGACACTCTAATTCAGCAGAATTCTTTGAAAAGTGACTCATGCTTAAGTGGGTAAAATACCAATGGCTGGACTTTGCTGATTTGCCAATAGTTTACTGGGTAAAGGCATTGATCCTGGTGTGCTGAATCTCTCGTTTAGTGACTAAACAGTTTGGTGGATTTAAAGATCTCTAATCCTTTCCTGATGCTGATTCTATCTGCTTGGGTTCTTGCGCACTATCTAAAGTACAATGAAACAGAAGTATTTACCATTAAAATCCTAGTAATGGCCTTGCTCAGCTCTATATGAGCATACAAATTAGGAGAAGAAGTAGGCCATTCAGCCCCTCGAGCCTGCTCTGCTATTCAATAAGATCATGGCTGATCTGTTTCTGACTTGAATTCCACACTCCCATCTACCCCCGATAATCTTTGATTCCCTTGCCTAACAAGAACCTGTCCACCTCTGCCTTAAAAAATATTCAATGACCCCCGTCTCCACCACTTTCTGAGGCAGAGAATTCCAAAGT
This sequence comes from Heterodontus francisci, assembly GCF_036365525.1. Classification (NCBI taxonomy): domain Eukaryota; kingdom Metazoa; phylum Chordata; class Chondrichthyes; order Heterodontiformes; family Heterodontidae; genus Heterodontus; species Heterodontus francisci. The sequence goes on from NC_090385.1 coordinate 19,738,347, forward strand.
TGCGCAACCCTCAGAGAAAAAATTTCTCCTCATCTCTGTCCGTAAAGAGCGACCCCTAATTTTAAAACAGTGCCCCCTAGTTCTGGACTCGCCCACAAGAAGAAATATCCTTTCCACATCCACCTTGTCGAGACTGTTCAGGATCTTTTATACCTCAATCAAATCTCCCCTCACTGTTCTAAACTCCAGTGAAAATAAGCCCAGTCTGTCCAACCTTTCCTCATAAGACAACCTGCTCATTCCAGGTAACAATCTAGTAAACCTCCTCTGAACAGCCTCCAACGCATTTACATCTTTCCTTAAATAAGGAGACTAAAACTGTACACAGCATTCGAGATGTGATCTCACCAATGCCCTGTATAACTGAAGCATAACATCCTTACTTTTATTTTCAATTCCTCTTGTAATGAAGGACAGCTCCTGATCCATGTCACCCCTGTGGCAGCTTTGTTTTGTCCTCCTTTATAAGCAGGATGTTTAGTATGTTGAAAACTATCCCCCACTATCAACATCCTAGGGGCTACCATTGACCAGAAACTGAACTGGAGTAGCCATATAAATACCGTGGCTACAAGAGCAGGTCAGAGACTAGGGATCCTGCAGCGAGTAACTCACCTCCTGATTCCCCAAAGCCTGTCCATCATCTGCAAGGCACAAGTCATGGAATACTCTCCACTTGCCTGGATGGATGCAGCTCCAACACTCAAGAAGCTCAACACCATCCTGGATAAAGCAGCCGCTTGATTGGCACCTCCTCTACAAACATTCATTCCCTCCACCACTGACGCACAGTGGCAGCAGTGTGTACCATCTACAAGATGCGCTGCAGCAACGCACCAAGGCTCCTTAGACAGCAACTTCCAAACCTGCGACCTCTACCAACTAGAAGGACAAGGGTAGCAGATGCATGGGAACAGCACCACCTGCAAGTTCCCTTCCAAGTCACACACCATCCTGACTTGGAACTATATCGCCGTTCCTTCACTGTCGCTGGGTCAAAATCCTGGAACTCCCTTCCTAACAGCACTGTGGGTGTACCTACCCCACATGGACTGCAGCGGTTCAAGAAGGCAGCCCACCACCATCTTCTCGAGGGCAATTAGGGATGGGCAATAAATGCTGGCTTGGCCAGTGATGCCCACATCCCATGAATGAATAAAATAAAACGAGCAAGGCAACCAAGTCTATTTTTAAGCCTGCTCAGCAGAGTCCTGCAGTCACCCATGTTCAGCATCTGTTGCTGCAGTGCAGAACCAGCAAACCCTTTCTTTAGCTGTTCCTGAGAATGATTTCTGCATGTGGGGCCTTCCTCCTCACACCAGCCTCCCTTAGGCATATCTCTGTGACATGACAGATGAGTCCCAGTTTTATGCTGTACATCCATGTCCCCTTGGGACTCCATTGAGATTCTCCAAGGATGCTTTTATAACCAGTAACTACAAGTGACCATATATAATCTTAAAAACCTGCACTGGCATATCGTACACACTACAGTCACACATTGTACTACTCCTTCCCCTTCCCTGCCCAAAGACACTCAATTGGTGAACGCAGTGCAAGCTGAGAGCTGTGATAATGCATATTTTAGCCTCCTGTACTTCCTCAATCTGAAACTTACTGACATAAAGCAACTTTCTTCAATACCAGCCAATTGAAGTTCGATCTTTGTTGGTTGTAGGTCACTGACTAGTGTTATGGTCAAATGAGGAGGGGTTGAAGGGCTTTTCTCTTTTCCCTCCCCTTGTTTGACCACAACAAGTTTAATTCTTTCTTTAGGTGGATGTACTGGCCAATTCAGTAGGTGTTGGATTACTTACTTGCTATGATCATAACCAGCACCAATTGGACAGGTTTTCTTGGGTTAACAAAGAGAGGTTAACTTTATAGTACCTAAACTGAACTAATAAAATAATAAGCAACATGCCAACTTTCACTCATACACACAAATCTGTTACAGAATGGGGAAAGGTAGATTGGTTGAGTTAGAGCTCATAGAAAAAAGGGGTATATAGTCTGTGACATTTGGTGATTTGGCTGCTTTTAGCTGAATTTGGTGTTCCTGAGGCTTTTAGTTTGAAGAGGTAGATGACCGATTCGGTGAGTCTCTTGGAGATAGCGATGCAGATGATTTCCTTCAGTGGGTTTTCTGATTGTAGCCGGAGTATGCAAAGGTAGTCAGTCAATAGGCAGGATTTGAAAACTTTCAAGCTGGAATGGAGAGAGAGAGGGACCCCTACTTAAAGTTGGCTTATGTCAGAGTCCAGTTGCTTCTCTTTTGCTGCAGAGAAAACACCAGCTTAAAACCACAAATGGGGAAGGACTTGTCACATGACAGTCACTCTGATTCAAACTTTGCAGTTAGCAGTGTTTTTTCTTGCTGAGAGAACAGGTTTTTTTTCATTCATTCATGGGATGTGGGTGTTGCTGGCTATCCCAGCATTTATTACCCATCCCTAATTTCCCTTGAGAAGGTGGTGGTGAGCTGCCTTCTTGAACCACTACAGTCCATGTGGGATAGGTACACCCACAGTACGGTTAGGAAGGGAGTTCCAGGGTTTTGACCCAGTGATGGTGAAGGAACAGCGATATAGTTCCAAGTCAGAATGGTGTACAAGTTGGAGGGGAACTTGCAGGTGGTGGTGTTCCCATGCATATGCTGCCCTTGTCCTTCTAGTTGGTAGAGGTCGTGGGTTTGCAAGGTGTTGTCTAAGGAGCCTTGGTGCGTTGCTGCAATGCATCGTGTAGATGGTACACACTGCTGTCACTATGCGCGGTGGTGGAGGGAGTGAATGTTTGTGGATGGGGTGCCAGTCAAGTGGACTGCTTTGTCCTGGATGGTGTCGCGCTTCTTGAGTGTTGTTGGAGCTGCACCCATCCAGGCAAGTGGAGAGTATTCCATCATACTCCTGACTTGTGCCTTGTAGATGGTGGACAGGCTTTGGGGAATCAGGTGAGTTACTCACCGCAGGATTCCTGGCCTCCTACCTGCTCTTGATCAATTTCTGATCAATGGTAACCCCTACGATGTTATAGTGGGGGTTTCAGCGATCGTAATGTCATTAAATGTCAAGGGAGATGGTTAGATTCTCTCTTGTTGGCGATGGTCATTGTCTGGCATTTGTGTGGTGTGAATGTTACTTGCCACATCAGCCCAAGCCTGGATATTGTCCAGTTCTTGGTGCATTTCTACATGGACTGCTTCAGTATCTGAGGAGTCACGAATGGTGTTGAACATTGTGCAATCATCAGCGAACATCCCCACTTCTGACCTTTATGTTTGAAGGAAGGTCATTGATGAAGCAGCTGAAGATGTTTGGGCCTAGGACACTACCCCGAGGAACCCCTGCAGTGATATCCTGGAGCTGAAATGATTGACCTCCAACAACCACAATCATCTTCCTTTGTGCTAGGTATGACTCCAACCAGTGGAGAGTTTTCCTCCTGATTCCCATTGACTTTGGTTTTGTTAGGGCTGATTGATGCCATATTCGGTCAAATGCTGCCTTGATGTCAAGGGCAGTCAATATCACCTCACCTCTTGAGTTCAACTCTTTTGTGCATGTTTGAACGAAGGCTCGAATGAGGTCAGGAGCTGAGTGGCCCTGACAGAACCCAAACTGAACGTCACTGAGCAGGTTATTGCTGAGTAAGTGCTGCTTGAAAGCACTGTCGATGACCCCTTCCATCACTTTACTGATGATTGAGAATGGGCTGATGGGGCAGTAATTGGCCAGGTTGGACCTATCCTGCTTTTTGTGTACAAGACATACCTGGGCAATTTTCCACATTGCCAGGTAGATGCCAGTGTACTGGAACAGCTTTGCTAGGGGCGCGGCAAGTTCTGGAGTACAGGCCTTCAGTACTATTGCCGGAATATTGTCAGGGCCCATAGCCTTTGCAGTATCCAGTGCCTTCAGTCGTTTCTTGATATCACGCGGAGTAAATCAAATTGGCTGAAGTCTGGCATCTGTGATGCGGGGGACTTCAGGAGGAGGCCGAGATGGATCATCCACTCGGCAATTCTGGCTGAAGATTGTTGCAAGTGCTTCTGCCTTATCTTTCGCACTGATGTGCTGGGCTCCCCCAGCATTGAGGATGGGGATATTTATGGAGCCACCTCCTCCATTTAGTTGTTTAATTGTCCATCACCATTCACGGCTGGATGTGGCAGGACTGCGGAGCTTAGATCTTATCCGTTGGTTATGGGATCGCTTAGCTCTGTCTATTGCATGCTGCTTACGCAGTTTGGCACGCAAGTAGTCCTGGGTTGTACCTCAACCAGGTTGATGCCTCATTTTTGAGGTATACCTGGTGCTGGTTCTGGCATGCCCTCCTGCACTCTTCATTGAACCAGAGTTTGGTCTCCTGGCTTGATGGTAATGGTAGAGTGGGGAATAATCCAGGCCATGAGGTTACAGATTGTGGTTGAGTATAATTCTGCTACTGCTACTGATGGCCCACAGCGTCTCATGGATGCCCAGCTTTGCATTGCTAGATTTTTCGAAATCTATCCCATTTAGCACGGTGGTCGTGCTACACAACATGATGGAGAGTATAAGAAAAGCAAAATACTGCGGATGCTGGAAATCTGAAACAAAAACAAGAAACGCTGGATTCACTCAGCAGGTCTGGCAGCATCTGTGGAAAGAGAAGCAGAGTTAACGTTTCGGGTCAGTGACCCTTCTTCGGAACTGACAAATATTAGAAAAGTCACAGATTATAAACAAGTGAGGTGGGGGTTGGGCAAGAGATAACAAAGGAGAAGGTGCAGATTGGACCAGGCCACATAGCTGACCAAAAGGTCACTGAGCAAAGGCAAACAATATGTTAATGGTGTGTTGAAAGACAAAGCATTAGTACAGATTAGGTGTGAATATACTGAATATTGAACAGCAGCAAGTGCAAACCTGAAGAAAAACAACCTGAAAAAAACAGTGGGTAAGCAAACTGAACAAACTAAGATATGAAATGAAATAAATGCAAAAAAAGATTGTAAAAAATGTAAAAAGGAATGTAAAAAAAAAAGAAGGAAGAAAATATAACTAAAAATGACTAAAAATGAAAGTAAAGTGGGGGGCTGTCATGCTCTGAAATTATTGAACTCAATGTTCAGTCCGGCAGGCTGTAGTGTGCCTAATCGGTAGATGAGATGCTGTTCCTCGAGCTTGCATTGATGTTCACTGGAACACTGCAGCAATCCCAGGACAGAGATGTGAGCATGAGAGCAGGGGGGAGTGTTGAAATGGCAAGCAACCGGAAGCTCAGGGTCCTGCTTGCGGATTGAGCGGAGATGTTCCGCAAAGCGGTCACCCAGTCTGCGCTTGCTCTCCCCAATGTAGAGGAGACCACACTGTGAGCAGCGAATACAGTATACTACATTGAAAGAAGTACAAGTAAATCGCTGCTTCACCTGAAAGGAGTGTTTGGGGCCTGGGATAGTGAGGAGAGAGGAGGTAAATGGGCAGGTATTACACCTCCTGCGATTGCAAGGGAAGGTGCCCTGGGACGGGGACGAGGTGGTGGGGGTAATGGAGGAGTGGACCAGGGTGTCGCGGAGGGAACGATCCCTTCGGAATGCTGACAGGGGAAGGGAGGGGAAGATGCGACTGGTAGTGGCATCACGCTGGAGGTGGCGAAAATGGCGGAGGATGATCCTTTGGATATGGAGGCTGGTGGGATGAAAAGTGAGGACAAGGGGAACCCTGTCACGGTTCTGGGAGGGAGGGGAAGGGGTGAGGGTAGAGGTGCGGGGAATGGGTCGGACACGGTTGAGGGCCCTGTCAACCACAGTGGGGGGAAATCCTCGGTTGAGGAAAAAGGAGGTCATATCAGAAGCACCGTCTTGGAAGGTAGCATCATCAGAGCAGATGCGTTGGAGACGGAGAAACTAGGAGAATGGAATGGAGTCCTTACAGGAGGTAGGGTGTGAAGAAGTGTAGTCGAGGTAGCTGTGGGAGTAAGTGGGCTTATAATGGATATTGGTAGACAACCTATCCCCAGAGATGGAGACAGAGAAGTCGAGGAAGGGAAGGGAAGTGTCAGAGATGGACCATGTAAAGGTGAGAGAAGGGTGGAAATTGGAAGCAAAGTTGATAAAGTTTTCTAGTTCGGGGCGGGAGCAGGAAACGGCACCGATACAGTCATCAATGTACCGGAAAAAGAGTTGGGGGAGGGGGCCTGAGTAGGACTGGAACAAAGAATGCTCGACATATCCCACAAAAAGACAGGCATAACTAGGACCCATGCGGGTACCCATAGCGACACCTTTTACTTGAAGGAAATGCATGGAGTTGAAGGAGAAGTTGTTCAATGTGAGAACAAGTTCAGCCAGGCGGAGGAGGGTGGTGGTGGATGGGGACTGGTTGGGCCTCTGTTCCAGGAAGAAGCGGAGAGCCCTCAAACCATCCTGGTGGGGGATGGAGGTGTAGAGCGATTGGACGTCCATAGTGAAGAGGAGGCGGTTGGGACCAGGAAACTGGAAATTGTCAAAATGACGTAGGGCGTCAGAAGAGTCACGGATGTAGGTGGGAAGAGACTGGACCAGCGGAGAAAATATAGAGTCTAGATAGGAAGAAATAAGTTCAGTTGGGCAGGAGCAGGCTGACACAATGGGTCTGCCGGGACAGTCCCGTTTGTGGATTTTGGGAAGGAGGTAGAAGCGGGCTGTCCGGGGTTGTGGGACTATGAGGTTGGAAGCTGTAGAGGGAAGATCTCCAGAGGAGATGAGGTCAGTGACAGTCCTTTGGACGGTGGCTTGATGTTCGGTGGTGGGGTCATGGTCCAGAGGGAGGTAGGAAGAGGTGTCTGTGAGTTGGCGTTGAGCTTCTGCAAGGTAGAGGTCGGTACGCCACACAACAACAGCACCACCCTTGTCTGCAGGTTTGATGACCATGTCGGGGTTAGACCTTAGAGAACGGAGTGCCTCAAGTTCAGAGGGGGACAGGTTAGAGTGAGTGAGGGGGGCAGAGAAATTGAGATGACCAATGTCTCGCCGACAGTTTTCAATGAAGAGATCAAGAGCGGGTAAGAGGCCAGGGTGAGGGGTCCAGGTAGAGGGAGAATGCTGGAGGCGGGTGAATGGGTCTGCTGGTCGGGGGGAGGACTCCTGGTCGAAGAAGTGAGCCCGGAGGCGGAGGCGACGGAAGAAGAGCTCAACGTCATGCCGAGCGCGAAATTCATTGAGGTGGGGGCGTAAGGGGATAAAACTGAGACCTTTGCTGAGTACAGAACGCTCAGCATCAGAGAGGGGGAGGTCAGAGGATGATGGAGAGTATCCTCATTGTGAAGGCGGGACTTCGTCTCCGCAAGGACTGTGTGGTGGTCACTCCTACCAATACTGTCATGGACAGACAGATTGGTGAGTACGAGGTCACGTATGATTTTCCCTCTTGGTTCCCTCATCATCTGCCGCATACCCAGTCTAGCAGCTATGTCCTTTAGGACTCGGCCAGCCCTGACAGTAGTGGTGCTACTGAGCCACTCTTGGTGATGGACATTTAAGTCCCCCACCCAGCACACATTCTGCACCCTTGCCCCCCTCTGCTTTCTCCAAGTGGTGATCATGTCAGGCTGTTGCTAGACAAGTCTGTGGGACACCTCTCCCAATTTTGGCACAAGCCCCCAGATGTTCGTCAGGAGGACTTTGTAGGGTCGACAGGGCTGGGTTTGCCACTGTCGTTTATGGTGCCTAGGTCGATGCTGGGTGGTCCGTCCAGTTTTATTCCGTTTTATTGACTTCATTATATACAACTGAGTGGCTTGCAAGACCATGTCAGAGGGCGTTTAAGAATCAACCACACTGCTGTGGGTCTGGAGTCACATGTAGGCCAGACCAGGTAAGGACAGCAGATTTCCTTCCCTAAAGGACATTAGTGAACCAGATGGGTTTTTATAACAATCGACAATGGTTTCATGACCATCATTAGACTAGCTTTTAATTCCAGATTTGTTTTAATTGATTGAATCCAAATTCCACCTTCGCTATGGTGGAAGTCCAAGTCCCCAGAGAATTACCCTGGATCTCTGGGTTACTAGTCCATTGACAATACCATTACGCTCCACCTCCCTTGTTCCTTTAAACATCCTGGGTCTCTGTTCTTGCTGGGGACTGAGCAGACATTTCATCGCTCTCCTCCGTACTTTGCAATGTAGGATACAATGTAGCAACTGGGTGATCATCTTAAGCTGAAAGGATGACTTTGCTGGCAGCTTGTCTTTTTAAAAATGTCTTTAAAAATAATATAAATTTAGATCTCCAGTCAGTGGATTAAAGAAAATTATAGAAACATAGAAAATAGGAGCAGGAATAGGCCATTCGGTCCTTTGAGCCTGCTCTGCCATTCATTATGATCATGGCTGATCATCCAACTCAGTAACCTGTTCCCGCTTTCGCCCCATACCCTTTGATCCCTTTAGACCCAAGAGCTATATCTAACTCCTTCTTGAAATCACCAAGGCACTACTTTGCTTTTCACCAAGTTCACTCTCCTGTTTTCAGTCTTGGTGATGTCCTCATCTACTGAAGACAAAGAAAAACTTACAATTATATCATGACTTTCAAAACCTCAGGACATCCCGAGGCACTTTACGGCCAAAGAATCACTTTCTGAAGTATAGTCACTGTTGTAATGTAGGAAATGTGGCAGCCAATTTGCACACAGCAAACTCCCACAAACAGCAATGTGATGATGACCAGATAATCTTGTTCTCAATAATTTTGGTTGAAGGATTAAAAATTGGGCAGGACACTGGGGATAACTCCCTTGCTGTTCTCCAAAATAATGCCATGTGATTTATTTACATCCACCTGAGGGGGCAGATGGGGCCTCTGTTTAACATCTCATCTAGAAAATGGCACCTCCAACTGGGCAGCACTCCCTCAGTGGTGGACTGGAGTGTCAGCCTAGATTTTTGTGCTCAAGTCTTGGAGTGGGTCTTGAACCCACAATCTTCGACTCGGACGAGGGAGCTATCACTGAACTGAGGCTGACACCATTATTGACCTGTCAGATAGTTTGATTTTTAAATTAAGAAACCGTTTTTCCTGAAATGCTGGTCTTGTACCTCTCTGCTGAAAAGGCGAGCCATTCCCTCCTTTCCTACCCAAGTTCACACACTGACTTTTGCCAATCAGTAGGAGGTATCCCTCTGTCTTTATTTACCAACTTCCCTCCAGGAGGATATTACAGGCTCCTTTTACCTCAATACAAATTCGTGCATCTCCAACGTGCTGAACACCATGCCTTCAAAATGGGTCCTTGATCCATGGTGATGAACATCATAATATCTTAATGATGTGACTTTGGGCAGTTCTTTGTGTAATATCCTGGTTACTATACTCATTGTACCGAATAAAGTCTGTGGGTTAAGGTAACTGGAGTTTATTTACAAACGTCTAGTATCTATGGCTTCCACTACAATACTCCCCACATGAGGTTCTGTACAATCCGTGACATCATATCCTGTAATGATGCTTACAGTCTGTTTACATAATCTACCCAGCAACAACATACATCACATTATACTACATCTCCCCCCAAGTCTCTGACTTCATTCACCAGGTTAAGTAACGCTGTGGTGTTTTCATGTCTCTGCCACAACCTGTTCTCCTTTCACTTGAAGATGTTTGAGGTTTTGAGTCTTTAAGTTCTTCTTCACTTCTTTGTATTTGAGTGGAACTATTCAATGACTCAAGTTCTCTATTTCTGTTGTCCCATGGGTTATCTGTTGACTGCAGCATCACCGGTTCATCAACTCTCTCTGCTGACTGATTCTCTTGCCTTTTCTTCCATATGTTTCTTCTGCAGTGCTGGTAACACTGATCTTTCTTTTCTTTCTTACCATCCTCTGATCAATCTGGACATTGTATGATTGTGAATATAGTGATTTCTCGATCGCTTCTCCAGATTGGCACTGGTCTTTAACCCCAACTGATTCTCCAGGTTGGATGTCTGACAGATTTCTCTCTCTGTATATCTATCATAATTCTCTGCTTGAATGACTCTCTATCCTCTCTCACTCTCCCTCACTTTTTCCAAGTTTTCTGCACTAATTCATGGCTTTGGTGTACTTGGGAGTACAGGGAGTTGTGTCTTCAACCTTCTTCCCATTAACAGTTTGCACGAGGCTAACCCATTCTGAAGTGGTATAGATCAATAGTTTAACAGTGCCGGTTGAAAATCTTTGTTTTTCTTCAATAACATCGTTTCACAATTCATACACCTTTTCTGTGCTTCTCCATGGGCCTAAGAGTACCTCAGTGAACTGGTGACATGAACAACTCTGTATGGCTTCTGTAAACTCTTTGAAACTTACCGTCGCAAATTGTGGCCCATTGTCAGATATCACAATATCTGGAATGCCATGTGTAGCAAAACCTTCTCTCAAACATTTGATCACAGCTTCTGGACTCTGGCCATGTAGTAGCTTAACTTCAATCCATCTCGAGTAATGATCAGTGGCAATAAGGAACATCTTCCGTTTATGCTCAAAAAGATCTATTCCTAGTTGCTCCCATGATCTGGAGGAAACAAAGATGATGTGAGTGACTCTCTTATCTCTTGTCTGGTAGTAGCACATGATATCTGGATATAATTTTTTCAATCTTTTTTGATATACAAGGCCATTATGCTGAGTTGCTCGCTCTTGCTGTCCATTTGGTGATTCCTAAATGACCTTGGTGTAATTTTTCCAGGATATCCCATCTTAAAGCTCTTGGGAGGACCAATCTTTTGTCGTAGATTAGCAAATCATCACAATACTTAGATGGCTCCTTTTCTCATGATATTTCTTTAAAACTGGGTTATGTTGCATATATTCTGGCCAACCATTTTGACAATATTCTCTTATTTTGCATTTTTCATAATTTTTCTGCAAATTTCTGATTTCATTCAATTTCTGAGCTGTTGCTGGTAAATTCTCAGTTATTGTTAAAGCAAAGACGATTTCTTCCTCCAGAAGTAAGACATCTCCTCCTTCAGGTCTTCCAAATGTCGCTCTTGATAATGTATCTGCTGTTATCTGCTGTTTCCCTGGAACATATTCGGTCGTCCCATTATACCTTATTAGTTTCAATCGAAATCTTTGTACCCTTGGAGTTAACTTTGCTCTTTAGAATTCAACAATGTCATGAGTAGTTTGTGGTCAGTTTCAATCATAAACTTAAGGCCCAATACGTAAGCCAAAAATTTTTGCATGCCTACATTGCTGCCAATGCTTCCTTCTCCATGACTGCATATCTCTGTTCAGTTTCAGTTATCAAACGAGAAGCAAAATACACAGGTCTGCTTCTTCCATCCTTCTGGATTTGGAACAAGACTGCACCTAATCCTGTTGCTGATACATCTGCCTCAACTATGGCCGTTAGCTCTGGATCATAGTGCGCTAACATCTTTGATATTGTCAAAGGATTTTTTTCTGGCTTTCTCCCCAACACCAGATATTACGGCTGTTTAGCAGTTGTTGCAAAGGCTCATTTATAGTAGCCAGATTTGGTAAGAATTTCCCTACCTGATTCACCATTCCCATGAATCTTTGTCGTTCCATTATGTTCTTTGGTTCTGGGAAATCTTGTATTGCCTTCGTCTTCTGTGGATCTGCCTTGATACCTGTCCCATCAATTATGTGACCAAGGAACCTCACTGTTGGTTGTGAAAATGCACAATTCTCATTCAATGTGAGAACTGCTTCTAATCTTTAGTAAAACAGCTCCTACCATTGTGTCTTGTTCTTTCTGGTTTGCTCCATGAATTAGGATATCATCCATGCGACAGATTATCCTCTCTAAATCTTCCAGGATCCTTGACATTGTTCTCTGGAAGATCTAAGGTGCTGACATAATGGCAAATGGTAACCTGTTGAAACAGAATCTTCCAAATAGTGTTAGAAATGTTGTCAACAATTTAGACTTCAAAGGTAACTGCCAAAATCCACTGTTTGTGTCTAATTTAGAAATATGGAGCTTTTTCCCAGTTTTTTGCAAACTTTTATTCACTGCCATTGGGTGGATCGTTCTCTCCACTGCTTTATTCCGTTGAGTGAGGTCTACAGAGATTCTTATGGATTCATTACTGGAACCATACCAGAATACCATCTAGTTGGTTTAATTATTGCTGATATCATTCCTTGGTTCGGTATTGCTTCTATTTCTTTTTTAACCTTTTCCAGGAATGGGTGTGGGACCTTTCTTGGAGTGAATAAACACACTGCTCTTTGTACCAAATTGAAGATATTAGTCTGTGGGTTAAGGTAAATGGAGTTTATTTACAAACGTCTAGCATCTATGGCTTCCAGTACAACACTCCTCACATGAGCTTCTGTAAAATCTGTGACATCACATCCTGTAATAATGCTTACAGTCTATTTACATAACCTACTCAGCCAACTTCTATCACATTATACTACACTTTGATATGTTCAATTTGTGGTCCCTTTCCATCGAAGAAGTGCACAAAGATGTCAGATTTTATACGTATTCTGTAACCAGAGAGAAATGTGGGGGCCACCAGCCAATCCATTCTCAGACTCCAAAGCTTACAAGATGAATCAAATTGGAACAAAAGCAACCGAAATTAGGAGGGACAGAACAACAGAGATCATCTGAAAGATCAATAGGAGATGCAGGTCATAAGAGAATGGTGCGATCAAGCTAGGGTGAGTGGGCAGACAGCTGTTTTGAGCTGATATAGTTGTATGATCCTTCCGTCATAGAAATGTAGACTCTCACTCATGTGGAATGATGGTTCATTCTGCAACATTGCTCAACACTCGCTCACTGGCACAATGCATTGCCATTGCATGAAGAAGGGGGAACTGTAGGAGCGATTGGTCTACATCTAATCTCCAGTCAAAACAGCTGGGGACGTGGACCTTCAAAACGTTTAAATGCAGAACAAATTTCTTATTCTTTTTTTTTTTGGAATATTGTCATAGATATCTTGGTTGAGCATAAGCTGTGTCAATTTTGCTTATTTTGAATGAGTTCGGTACTCTTCCTTTCCTTACTGCAAAATTGAATTTCCCTGGCCCTACTTTACATTTAACAGGAGGGATTACTGGAATTTCTATTTCTCTTACACCTCTCTCAGGACTGTTAAGAATGTCTGTTTGATCTAAATTAAAGTGAATGCCCAAGCTGTTTGGAATCCAATTCCCTTTTTTTTAAAAAAAAAGCACCCATATTAAATATGTAACTTAAAGTCAGCTACGCCTTTTTTGTTCAGGATTACAGCTGTTGTGACCTGCATCTATAATTATTTCCATCACTTTGGTACCTTTCCTAAGATGTTTGTCCAGCTTCTTTATTTTAATATCAGCAGTTAACCAACACTTGTACATGGGGAAATGGCAGACATGAACTAGTGAGTTGCTACTGTGAGGTATTACTTATATTTTTATTTAAACATCCACTGAGGGTTCAGGTCCAGATGCTCACTGTTAATTTGCTTGTCTCTTTCAGCTGAATCCTTCAAGGAGTTTGCAGGGCTGCTGCAGGATGTAGAAGATGAGAGGATGATGATGGTAAGTGATTCATTTTTCAAGCCAGATCTGCAAAAATGCAGTAAGTCAAAGGTTGCTTGCCTCATCAGTGGCAGCAGCGTGTACCATTTACAAGATGCACTACAGCAACTCACCAAGACTCCTTTAGACAACACCTTCCAAACCCACGACCTCTACCACCAAGAAGGACAAGAGCAGCAGATGCATGGGAACACCACCTACAAGTTCCCCTCCGAGCTACAAACCATCCTGACTTGGAGCTATATCGCTGTTCCTTCAGTGTCGCTGGGTCAAAATCCTGAAACTCCATTCCTAACAGCATTGGAGGTGTACCTACACTCCAAGGACTGCAGCGGTTCAAGAAGGCAGCTCACCACCATCTTCTCAAGGACAATTAGAGATGGGCAATAAATTCTGGCCTAGCCAGCGATGCCCACATCCCGTGAATGAATAAAAAACAAAATGCTGGTAAAGGGAAAGTGAAACTAACACAGAATAAAGAAGCCTTTGTAATCAGTCTACAGTCTCTGTCTCACATATCGTATACTAAACTTGGCTAAAGCTCACTCCAGTCCCGAGGACATTAGAGCAGGATGTCTAACAGCATCCACCATTTGTTTGACTTGCCCCTGCAGTCTTCAGCTCAAGAAGTGTTTGTCCACAAAGTTACTGAACGTGCGAAATGATAACAGCACAGCGAGTGTAACGGGGCATCCAAGCAGGCAATCAACAGGCTGTCTCCGTAACCAATGGGATTTAAGGATTGCGAAATAAACTCAGGAAGGACTGAGAAGGGGGACCAATTAAAGGAGATGAATTCAATGCCAAGTCAGGTATTGAAAGAGAATCAGAAAGGGAAAGAAAGATTGGATTGAGAGTAAAATGAGATGAAGAAAAAGTAAGAAAAAAATTTGACTTTTAAAAATCTCTCTCATTTAAAAACATGAAGGAATGAACTTCCATGCTTGTAATAGTTACTTTTCGGTGCCAGAGAAGTTGATTAGCAACATTTAAACATATCACATTGTTGAAAGGGTACTTGTGCATATAATGTCAAGACTTAATTTTGAGTTTAATGGGCAAATGCAGCCTGTTCATTTATTTAAAAAAAAGCGAGGAGGCTAAGGGCAAGATGCTGTTTTTATGTAGTTAACGGTGGAATGGTGCTACTGGAACAACAACATTTTGATATTCACATGCATATGCTCTTTGCCTGAAATTGCTCTACCATATATCCATTAGCGCCATTAGCCTTCCTATTATTTTGACTGCAAACTGTGGCCAAATGTTTCTCAAAATTTGTGTCACAACGAACATGTCAGTCAGGCAAAGAATTGGTACAAATAATAAACTAATTACAAAATATACGATTGAGAAAAATTAAAGGAACCAAAGAATAGTTTTAAAAAATACCAGGAGGAATGAGTAACCAGCAGCAAATTGAGCAAACAAATCCCATGATTTAATACATTACTGTTAGCTAATAAAAATGATAAACAAATAGCTAGCTCAAATCATTTTCCTTCTTCACTCAAGTCAGTATATACGACTAGACATCACAAAACATAAAAATTACATAATTCTGGAAAAGGTTTTTTAAAGGTTTCGTTTTTTAATTTTTTACATAATTAAAACCATTAAATAAATGTGGAGGTTTTTACGATATTAAGGGGAACAGGTAAGTTAAATACAGAGAAACTACTTCTGCTGATTGCCCCTTAGTCTAGACTGCCACAGTCTAAAAATGAGAACCAGACCTTTCAGGAGTGAAATTGGGAAACACGTTTATAAACACACAGTGTGGTAGAATTTTGGAATTCTCTTCTGCAAATAGCAATTGATGCTAGAACACTTAGATTTTGGTTAGAAAATCTCAGACTTAAAATTATCAAAAATGTTCAAGGATATGAGGCAAAGGCGGAAATATGGAGTTAGGTCACAGATCAACCATGATCCTATTGATTTGGCGGGACAGGCTCGAGGGCTAAATGGCCTACTCCTGTTCCTGTTTCTAAAAGTTCTGAGTTCACAGGGGTTGAGGTTTCTCTGCCACTCAGGAGATCGTGTCTGCATTGGGTTCGGGGAGGGGGTTTGAGGTGGTTTGATCCATCCAGCCAGGCCTGGACTATTTTTTTTTTTTTTGTTCGTTCCTGGGATGTGGGCAGCATTCGCTAGGGCAGCATTTATTGCCCATCCCTAATTGCCCTTGAGAAGGTGGTGGTGAGCTGCCTTCTTGAACTGCTGCAGTCCATGTGGGATAGGTACACCTACAGTGCTGTTAGGCAGGGAGTTCCAGGATTTTGACCCAGTGACAGTGAAGGAATGGCGATATAGTTCCAAGTCAGGATGGTGTGTGGTGTGGAGGGGAACTTGCAGGTGGTGCTGTTCCCATGCATCTGCTGCCTTTGTCCTTCTAGGTGGTAGAGGTCGGGGGTTTGGAAGGTGGTGTCTAAGGAGCCTTGGTGCGTTGCTGCAGTGCATCTTGTAGATGGTGCGCACTGCTGCCACTGTGCGTCAGTGTTGGAAGGAGTGAATGTTTGTGGCTGAGGTGCCAATCAAGTGGTCTGCTTTGTCTTGGATAGTGTCGAGCTTCTTGAGTGTTGTTGGAACCTCACCTATCCAGGCAAGTGGAGAGTATTCCATGACTTGTGCCTTGTAGATGGTGGACAGGCTTTGGGGAGTCAGGAGGTGAGTTACTCACTGTAGGATTCCTAGCCTCTGACCTGCTCTTGTAGCCACGGTATTTATGTGGCTACTCCAGTTCAGTTTCAGGTCAATGGTAACCCCTAGGATGTTGATAGTGGGGGATTCAGCGATGGTAATGCCATTGAATGTCAAGGGGAGATGGTTAGATTCTCTCTCTTGTTGGAGATGATCATTGCCTGGCACTTGTGTGGTGCAAAAATATGACTGACTATGAAAATCTCCACTATTAGAAACTAAATCAAGTACTTGCACATTGAGAAATTTATTTTTGGGAGGCGGACAAAAAATTACTGCAATAGAAGATTTTAGAAAGAGAATAACCAAGTTTTTACATCTGACACAAATCTGGTAAATTTATAAATATACCTGCTGTCTTGATCTTTCAATATTAGTAAGATGAGTTTTTTCAGTCATTTGTTTTGCTTCAATAAATGCAGTCTATTGTGATGCAGCAAGACTATCGTAAAAATATGAACCTACACTTTAGGCCCTAGATATGGAATAGTTTGCTGATCACCGCTTTCCAATGAGGGAATAAAGGATATAAATAATTCTACTATTTTAGCCAATTTACTAACTTTTTAAAAAATTTGAAAGCTTTTTACTTTAAGTGCAATCCTTTTATGTAACTGCTAAATGGTTGTGGAATACGGAGAGCATATATATGAGCATCTGGGAGATTGCAGGCCTGTGTATCCCCACACTGACACTGCTCACTGCGGCTTCATAGTACTGTCTGGTCATGTTCCATCCTTTTTATTGTGTTTGAAACCTCCCTTTCTTACCAACGTGACCTGTGTTTCAATGTTTCCCTGTCTTATGCTGCACAGTATCTTACTTTTAAAGGGAAAGTCTCTACCAGCTAGGTACTGCTCCATATTCAGCCGATTAATTGATCGTTCCTGTTTTGTGATGTCTCTGGTTAAGGTTCTAGAACCACACAAAGCACTATCGGAATCAATGAGTTTATTCCAGTGGGCTTACCCACCATCCCGAAGAAGCTTGTGAGTGAAATGGAGGTCTGTGAGGCAGATACTATGCCAGAAAAATTAGGCTATATCTTCAGCGTTCTTGGTAATAAGAGAGAAAAATATGAATGTCGGTAATGTGAAATAAAGACAGAAGCTACAACCTGTCTCATCTGATCAGGAAAAAAGATCTGCTAGTATTTTTAAAATAATTCAGCGCAGAGCTCTGAACGAGTAGGAAACATTCAGTGGTGATCAATATTATTTACTGGGGAGTACTTCAAGCATGTTGACTCCTGTGGCTTTTCCTCCTTCAAAATTTAGTCTTTCCCATAGTATTATTCCCCCATTCTGACCTGAATAGACTTTGGAGGTTTTTCTCAAGCCTGATGTGTTGATTTTCTTATCCCCTTCCAAACAGAGATTGGATCAATAAGTTGAGACAGGGATCTGTCATTCTCTAACTGTTTATGCTGGTGTTGAAGATGAGATTCAGATTGTGAACTCATTTTTTTTTTTTTACTACTTGCCTTTTGTTACAGATTCAAAATTCCAGTAATTTGCTGATTAAACCCTTGGAGATTTTTAAGAAAGACCATATTGGAGTTGCAAAAGTAAGCATTGAAAATTTTTTGTTAAAGTTACTGTCTGTGCAATTTTCCATTCTGCTGGACTTTTTTCTTTTACCCTCTGCTTTCTTTCCACCTTTACTGTCCTGAATAATCTGTTCTGTTCTGCTGCAGTTGATATTGCCATTAAATGTCAGCTTCCCTGCATCTTATAGCCAGGTGATATGGTGCAGGTCAATGTCTGTTCTGCTCCATTTCGAGGCCAGGATAATTGCCAATATGAGTTCCATGTTTTTGTTTTGATCGTTTCCTGTGTTGGGATGATTTGGAAATAACTACTCCCTGTTTTTATGCCTCTGTTCTCTTGAGGCCATGCACAAAATATGGCCAAAGGACACGGTGGTAATCTTTTGCAATGCTGTTCTGAATCTGATGCAGGGGACTGCCTGGCGTGATGGCTGAAGGTGATGGCATTCTGCATTGAGTTTCTCCTCCTCCCACGTGTGTTTGTGTGTGGTTCTTTGTTGCAACAAATTCTAATGTTGAACATCTGCTGCCCTTTGCCACCATCAGTCTGACTGTCCTTCCATTTTGCTCTTGAGACCAGAAATGGAGCCAAATTGCTGACTGGGAGGATCAGTAGTAGCAAAGTAGATTATTTTATAACAATAGGCTACAGACAAGATTGAACCAAAAGTTTGATGTGGAGGTGGGATTAGATTCAGAGCCATGTCATTCCATGTTCTTTATTCAGCATTTAAGATAACTGACGACATAAATTGGGATTGTATTTGGGTAATTGATTATTCAAATACACGGTACTGTTTTATTGACAACTGGTTGTTGAAAAATTACCTCTTTTTAACTGTGAAGAGAGCTAGTACAGATATAGTTGAAACTCAAAGGCACTGTGGCCAGTTGCAGGGATGAACTCCTGATGACCGTGTTCTCAGTGGGAAGGATATTTTTGTGTGGGTGGCAAGAACAGATATGAGTGTTCTTTAGACTGGTTTAAATTGATGGTGCAGATGATTTAGATTCTCTCTCTTCAGGGAAGTTGGAGTGAAACACTTTATCTGTTAAGTACATTCTGGCAAAAATCCATCCCGTCATAGCAGATCAACTAAACAATGTGGTCTAATTCTCTTGTACTAACTGTCAGTTGATTTTAATCTATGCAGCACTGTCCATTGTAGGCTTCTGCAAAGTTGAGTAGGTGCTTCCCCCACCCACCCACCCAAACCCGTTCTTTCCCTGGTTGAAACCTAAAGGTTCGGTTTGATTTTCTGAAGTCTGCTGAAGAAACTGCTATTAGAGTGAGAGCGTGGCTGCTTGCCAATCATTCAACCAAAAACAGCTCCAACAGAAAGGTTCTAAAATAGAAAACCCTCTCTCCATGCTGCAGCTTGCTTTCATTATACAAATAATTGTGACATGATTCAATGATTCAGCTCTTAGTGTTTGTGAAAGTAATTCTTCTCTCCAGTATCTATCATTAGCATTCCTGACTGGTAACTTTTGCTAAATGTTCAAACCTTCAGTTATTTCATATTTGCTGTCTGTCTGTCTTTGAATTGGTTTTTATATTTAAAAAAAAAATTCAAGTATGTTAAAACAAAAAATATAGTTCAGTAAAATGTTTGTTTAATGTAAGTCCAGAGCGTCCATTTGAATTGGTCATGGGCCATGTTGGGTAGTGTTCTGCTAGAAAACTGAGTAGGATAGCAGATCCTATTCCTTGCTGAATTGCTATCCACCCCCCTCTCGCACCATCTAGGAGGGCAGATGATAAAACCTTAGCAAATGGCTGTTAACAGCTGGGCTCCTAGGGCTGCTGCTCCATTAATTCATCACCAATACCCACTCCAACTAATTTTCTACCCTATTTTGAGGATGCTAGTATGGTTCTGCGGGTCTCAGCCACTCGTGGGCCTGATCAAATCTGTCCAAATTTTATGTGGGAGTCTATGCATTTTCTATCAGCAGGTCATTTGACACACACCTGGTCCCAATTGTATCGTTATCTGATGCATGCATAGAATCACTTTCCAGCAAGAGTAAGTGGATAATGATCAGGAGCAAAAGTCCCCAGCAGATTTCTTCATCCCTCCCTCCCTCCTTAGCCCAGTAACCAATTGTCGACGCTAAGATCTGCTAACTGCAATGCGGGATCTTTTGGCCTATGTGATTTAATGCTACATTGAATACTGGCTACTTACTGGGCCATTGCAGTAGGCGGCAGGGGTAAGTAAACTTTTAACTCTGATGTAAGTATTTCTTTTTGTAAGTTGTAATTCTGTTGCTTTTAAATATCTCAGGAATTGTTAGATGAGAAAAGAAAATCCAAAGTCCATGTAGTTAGCCCTGCTCTACAATCCTGGTGGTTGCACAATACAACAAAGGTGTTTACTAATCATACAAATCAGTCTCTATCAGTTAGGCAACAGTGGACCCAGACGTGATGTGAGGAAAACCCCAGTGGTGAAGAACTTTGGGAGCCATAAGTCCAAAGACATTTGTTCCTCGAAGTCTGCTACATTTCCCACATCTCGTGTCTCAAATTAATCACATTGTATCCCAA
This sequence comes from Heterodontus francisci, assembly GCF_036365525.1. NCBI lineage: Eukaryota > Metazoa > Chordata > Chondrichthyes > Heterodontiformes > Heterodontidae > Heterodontus > Heterodontus francisci. The sequence continues at coordinate 19,758,668 of NC_090385.1, forward strand.
AATATTATTTTTTGACGAATCCATATCATTTGCATTTGAAGAAATCAATATTACCTGCATTCATTGCCTCCCTAGCGAGCTGGTTCCATAAATCATAAAATCATATAACACAGAAGTAGGCTTATCAGCCTGTGCCTGTGCCAGCTCTTTGACAGAGCTATCCAATAGTCCTTTACTCTTATCCCATAGCCCTGCCACATTTTAATTTCAAGAATATATTCAATTCCTATTTGAAAGTTACTATTGAATTTGCTTCCAGCACTCTTTCTCCAGATTATCATAACTTGCTGCATTTAATTTTTTTTTTTTTAAATCTCCTTCGCTCGCCCTCTGGTTCTTTTCATAATTAGCTTAAATTTGTGTCCTCTGGTTACTGACCCTCCTGTCAGTGAAAACAGATTCTCCCCATTTACGCTATCAAAATCCCTCACTCACTGAAATAATATTTCTGCAGATTAGCTTTGAATTTATCCGCCCTTCAGGTGCAGGCCGTGTCCTCCAGTTCTACTATTCTGGACAGGATCAAACAGCTTGTTGTGCTATGAGGTTCCTGCCCTTTCCCTCACCTGAGGAAGAACAGTGCGACTTTCTGTCTGTGTACTATTGCCAGTGCTTTGTGTTGTTTTGTGTTGGTGGATGGCCGTATTTCATATATTGAATGAAGCAGCAACCAGTTTCTCCATCAAGCAACAAGGCTGTGAGTGTAATGTAACTAAGGTAGCCGTATAGTGCTCCTGTAATTATTATAGGATTATATATGAAATGGACCCAGCTGTGGCTCAGTGGGTAGCACTCTTGCCTCTGAGTCAGAAAGCTCAAGACCCACTCCAGGGCTTGAGCACTAAAACCAAGACTGACACTCCAGTGTGCTACTGAGGGGGTGCTGCACTGTCAGAGGTGCAGTCTTTCAGCTGAGACTTTAAATCAAGACTCCATCTGCTTGCTTAGGTGGATATAAAAGATCCCATGGCATTATTTCAAAGAAGAGCAGGGGAGCTATCCCCCAGCGTTCTGGCCAATATTTATCTCTTAATCAGCATCACAAAAAACAGGTCATTATCACATTTATGGGAGATTGCTGTGTGCACATACTGACTGCTGTGTTTCCTACATTACAACAGTGACTAGACTTCAGAAAGTACTTCACTGGGTGTCAAGTGCTTTGAGACATCTGGTAGTCATGAAAGGTGCTATATAAATGCAAGTTTTTTTTATCATTGTCTAAGGTGCAACTGTGTTTAAAGAGATATGACCCTTTCATGACTCAAAGCCAAATTACTTTAAATAGGATATCTGAATGTCAATTGGAGGTCAGTTACTGTAAATAGGATATCTGAATGTCAATTGGAGGTCAGTTGCTGTTGGCGGAGGAGGTTTGTTGTGTTTGTTGATATCTGGCTCCAAGCAGAAGAAACCAGCATGACATTACTGCATTTTTCCTCGTTTTGACATTTTGAAGTCTGATAGCTAAAACTGGTGCCTGTTTTAATGATGGCAATTCATTATTCACCATCCTGTAGTGAGTACTGGTGTGCAAGAAGGCGGTATAATTAATTCAGACAATCTGTCTTCCTTTGTCCTATGTGCTGTCACTTTAATATGGCTCTGCACTGCAGCTAATTAATTCCAAGCTAGCAGCTGTCATTCACAGTCAGACAGGAGAGAACAGATCAGACCAGCTTCGTGTAATTGAACAGTGAGACTTGTAGTTGATTTAAACACTGCTCTACGTTTTGGCAAAGAAGTCTCATGCTTCTAGCTTTTGTTATGTTGTTGCCCCCAGTTTTCTCCCCTTTGCTCTCCTGCAGGTGGTGATGACTAATGCTGGGGTTTTATAGGCATTGCCTGGAGCTCCAGTAGATTTTTTTTTTATTCTTTCATGGGATGTGGGTATCTCTGGCAAGATCAGCATTTGTTGCCCATTCCTAATTGCCGTTGACAACTGAGTGGCTTGCTAATCCATTTGAGAGCAGTTATGAATCAATCACATTGCTGTGGGTCTGGAATCACATGTAGGCCAGACCAGGGAAGGATGGCAGATTTCCTTCACTGAAGGGCATGAGTGAACCAGATGGGTTTTTACAACAATCGATAGTTTCATAGCACCATGACTGAGACTAGCTTTCGATTCTAGATTTTTTTTTTTATGAATTAATTGAATTTATTAATTTAAATCCCACCAGTTGCTGTGGCGGGATTTGAACCTTTGAACCCAGGGGATTTGCCTGGGCCTCTGGATTACTAGTTCAGTGCTATTACTGCTATGTCACCATCTCCCTTCGTGTGGCCATGCTTCATTATGTAAGATTAAACATGAGTATTGCCAGAGTGTTCAAAAATGAGAGCATTAAAAGTTGACCACGTTGTTATGTTCTGCAGTGCACTGCCTGAAAGGTTGGTGGAAGCAGATTCAATGATAACTTTCAAACGTGTTGGATAAATATTGAAAAGGAAAAATTTTCAGGGCTATAGGGAATGAACAGGGGAGTGGGACTAATTGGATAGCTTTCAAAGAGCCAGCACCAGAATGATGGGCCAAATAGCCTCTAACTGTGCTGTATCATTCTACTATTCGCACCTAATGTTCACCATACAGCATTTATCGGAGCTATCACCTAATTAGAGCCACAGAAAACGTACAGCACAGAAGGAGACCATTCCGCCCATCATGCCTGTGCTGACTGAAAAGGAGCTATCCGGCCTAATCCCAATTTCCAGCTCTTGGTGCATAGCCCCTGTTAGTTACAGCACTTCAATTGCATATCCAAGTATTTTTTGAAACGTGATGAGGGTTTCTGACCCTAACACCCTTTTCAGGCAGGGTGTTCTAGACCTCCCAGCACCCTCTGGGTGAAAAAAAACCCTCTCCATCTCCCCTCTGATCCTTCTGCCAATCATTTAAAATCTAAGCCCCCTGACTATTGACCTATGTTTCTATTACATAGTTAAACAAGTATAGGAATCATGGCTTTATTTGTGTGTGGCCTTCCCTAGCCCAGGGCTGCTTTGGACCATTGGATTACGCTGGGTGAAAACAGCTAACAGCACAAATTGAGGATTGAACCTGGAAACTTTCTGGTCTGTATCACCTGGTGCTACATGCTGCGGTGCACATACATACTGAATCATCGTGAGCACAAATATGTGTATTATCTCATCTGTTCCCCAACACCCCATTGTGAAATGACTGAGACCTTGGAGATGTGCTGTATGATGGGTCCCTATTTTACACTGTGAATTGGCACTCTAAACTACTGCAGTCCAACCTTGGCATTCGGTTGCTTATTAAGTCTGTTTTGCATTTAAATTCTTCACTTCCCTCCATTCCTACTGTTAAAATTGATGATTTGTTAATAGCTAAATTCTAACTGGCAGCTAGCTCCAGAGCTCAAAGATAAATTGCTACCATCTTGACTCTCTTTCCCTTCTCTTCTGCGTTCTTCTTTGTAATGTTGTTGAGCAGCTCTTGGGTATTGAATCTAATTTCAATCATCTTGCCTATTGAGCCAAAAAAATAAAAACACCACCAATTTGTTGACTGAGGTTACCCCCTTGATTCTTGGCAAGCTGTTGCCTTGAGTGAGTGCAAGAATACAGGTTCACAAGATGAAATGTTTGAGGACCGGATTCTTGACCTTGATTGATTCATAGACAGGCTTTTGGTGTAGTTTGGCTGATTATCCTTTCACCGGAGAGGGGGCAAAAATGATCAGAGGGCGCTTGAACCATCTGCAGGCTACCTGCAGGGCATAGGGTGGAATCCCAGTGACTGACTGACCTTTTCTATTCACAGGAAAGAAAGAAAAAATTTGAAAAAGAAAGTGAGAAGTTCTACTCTGCGCTTGACCGTCATCTAGGTCTTTCCTCGAAGAAGAAGGAATCCCTGCTTCAGGAGGTAATGGTCTTGTGAATTTTCCAGTGGTGTTCACCTTCCCGTGCACTGCATCCCTCCTCGCTTTCCTCCTACTGTCTGAGTAAACATTACCTGAATGTATAAGTTTCAGGAAGGGGATATAGTGAGCCAATACCCAGATGTACTGAGTATAAATAAATCTTTTGTGTTGCTTGCATCATATCTGCAACATTAAACATGTGTTGTATTCCCCTGCTTATTTATCAAACTTTTTATGACAGCTGTAAAATCTTTTGTTCTTCCACCAACCTGCACCCCACAATTATTGAATATGTAGAGCTGTCCATGCATGATCTGCTGTGTAATGCACGAGAGTGGTGTGGGTGGAGATCAGCAACTCCCTTAGAACACATTCTACTATTCATGAACAGATCCTGAAGTTTAAAAAAAAACAACGGCTCTAGGATGGATGACTAATGAGTTGAAACTACAGATAAAAGTGACTTTTTTTTTTACCACTTTACCATACTGTTCTAACTGCAATATGTTTAAAAAACATTCAGATTCACTCCGAAATGATTATTGCTGTCAGTCTTCCCATCTGCGTTCGAGCTCTTCTGTTGTGTGTTTTCCTCAGTCTGTTCTGATCTGACAGACCTTTTTGTTTTTATAATACAGGCAGATGTGCAAGTTGATAAAGAGAGGCAGAACTTCTACGAGGCGTCTTTGGAATATGTGTACAAAATTCAAGAGGTTCATGAGAGAAAGAAGTTTGAAGTGGTCGAGCCAGTAAGTTGGATCCTGGTTATTACAGGTTTGATTTTAAATAGTGTCCTGTGTCTCTGTGATCTCTCTCACACTTTCCTCTCCTGACAATCTGGGGTAAACCTCCACTGGCAGCAGCTGCTGCTTGGTATCCTGGTAAAATGGTCACTTTTCAACAACATCTTTATATTTATTTAGTGCCTTTAATGTGATAAAACATCCCAAGGTGCTTCACAGGAGCATTAGAAAACGAAAAATGAAACTGAGCCACATAAGGTGATATTAGGTCAGATGACCAAAAGCTTGGTCAATGAGGTAGGTTTTAAGGAGCACGTTAAAGGAGGAAAGTGAGGTAGAGGGGTGTAGGGAGGGTATTCCAGAGCTTAGGGCCTAGGTGTCTGAAGGTGGGGCCACCAATGGTGGAGCGATTCAAAATCGGGGTTGCTCAAGAGGCCAGAATTAGAGGGCGCAGATATCTCGGAGGGTTGTGGGACTGGTGATAGGGAGGGGGCGAGGGAAACGCAGATATCTCGGAGGGTTGTAGGGCTGGTGATGGGGAGGGGGCGAGGGAAACGCAGATATCTCGGAGGGTTGTGGGACTGGATGAGATTACAGAGATAGAGAGAGGTGAGGCCATGAAGGGATTTGAAAACGAGGATGAAAATTTTAATATCAAGACATTGCTTGACCGGGAGCCAGTGTAGGTCAGTGAGCACAGGGGTGATGGGGAAACGGGACTTGATGTGAGTTAAGACACAGGCAGCAGAGTTTTGGATGATCTCATGTTTATGGAGTGTGGCATGTGGGAGACTAGCCAGGAGTGCATTGGAATAGTCAAGTCTAGAGGTAATGAAGGCATGAGTGAAGGTTTCAGCAGCAGATGAGCTGAGACGGGTGGAGTCGGGCAATATTATGGAGGTGGAAGTGGGTGGTCTTAGTGATGACACATATGAGGTTGGAAGCTCATCTCGGTGTCAAATGTGACACCAAGGTTGTGAACAGACTGTCTTAATCTCAGACTGTTGTCAAGGAGACAGTTGGAGTTGGTAGCTAGGGAATGGAGTTTGAAGTGGGGACTGAAAACAACGGCTTCAGTCTTTCCAATATTTAATTGGAGGACATTTTTTCTCATCCAGTACTGGATGTCGGTTAAGCAGTCTGATAATTTAGCAACAGTGAAGGAGTCAAGAGAGGTTGTGGTGAGGTAGAGCTGGGTGTCGTCAGCATACTCGTGAAAACTAACCCTGTGCTTTTGATGTGAGTTAAGACACAGGCAGCAGAGTTTTGGATGACCTCAAGTTTATGGAGTGTGGCAGCATGGGGCAGCCGAGGGGCAGCATGCAGATGAGAATTAGGAGTGGGCCAAGGATAGATTCCTGGGGGACACCAGAGGTAATGGTGCGGGAGCAGGAAGAGACGCTATTGCAAGTGATTCCTGGCCATGATTAGATAGTTAAGAATGGAACCAGGTGAGAGCAGTCCCACCCAGCTGGATGACAGTGGAGAGACATTGGAGGAGGATGGTGTGGTCAACCATGTCAAAGACTGCAGACAGGTCGAGAAGGAGGGAAAGTTTACCTTTGTCACAGTCACATAGGATGTCATTTGTGACTTTGATAGGAGCTGTTTCGGTACTGTGGCAGGGGCAGAAACCTGATTGGAGGGATTCAACCATGGTTCAAGTGCTACAAACATATGACAATGATAGACAGGTAAAAGCCTGTCCCACACAATTACGATACCTTGTGTATCACAATATGTACGCTCTCTACCTCACCTGAAACCGGATGATCATCTCGGCGAGGTGGAAAATCAGATTTAAAAACCCTGACCAATTTGGTGGAAAAAAAACTTGGGAATTCCCTCTACGACCCACCAAGGTGATGGAAGCTGGTGCAGGAGATCACTCTGACCCTGAATGACCCAGTAATGTCTGTCCCCAACCAGAAATGGCTCTCATTTGAATAGAAGCAAATCAGCATCTGCTGCACAAGACATCCGCCTGATCTAGAGATCCACTATTCTGTGAGTAAAGAGCCAGTTCCTGGAATCTAAACCTAGATCTGGTCTTATCCAACTTTAGAATTGTGACCCAGATCTTTCCTAATCTATTTAATTGGAACAAACTGCTAACTGCAACACAATCTATTCCCTTTATCATCTTTATAAACCTCCGTTAGATCACCCTTATGTCTACGCATTTCTAAAGCATAGAATTCCAGCTCTCTTTGCCTATCTTGAGAACTAAGATTCATTAAACTGGGAATTAGTCTAATGCCTCTCCTCTGCACCCTTTCCATAACCTCTATCACCCACCATGTGAGCAGACCAAAACTGGACTCTGTATTCCAAGTGGGACCTGACTAAGGTACATAATATTTCAATTGTCCTACAAATGCACCCCAATGCCCTCTTTGCTTCAGCTATCACTTCATGGCATTGCTCATGTTCCTTTAGAGATCTATGCACTAGAATGCCCACATCTCTTACCTTCCCCATTTTAATGTTTTGCCCTGAAAGATGTATGAATGTTGAGTATTCGTCCCCTGCCCGCATGCATAACACTGCATTTATCCAAATTAAACAACATTTGCCAGTCATGAACCCAATCTCCTAACACATTAAGACCCATTCAAAGTAAAGGCCGGTTACCCAACCCGAACCTGATGACGTGTCGGGTCGCACTTCCGGGTCCGCGTTCGGGCTCGGGTCGGGTCGGGTTTGGTCAGACACGCTCTATCACCACTTCAGGTAAGTGACTTTAATGTTAATTTACTTTTTGGGCTTGAAAGGTGGTTTTCTTTTTTGTTATTTTAAGCTTGTGCAGATAAGCAACAAAGTGAAAAATGGAAGGTAGGTTAACTGATGGTCAGGTCGAGCGTGGGAAAAAATGAAAGTATTCGTTCCGGGTTGGACTCCGGGTCGGATGTGGATTTGCCAGGCTCGGGTCGGGTTTCATTTGCAAATCCAAGCCGGCCTTTAATTCAAAGGTCCCAACATGGATCCTTGTGGGACATCACTGGTGACTGCTCTCCAGACAGTGATCATTACCATAGCCAAGCCTGATCTGGCCCATACACATGAATGTTTCAACCATCCTCTCTGAATAATGTTCAGGCTGAGACCACTTTCCAGACCCACCTGTTGTCCAGTCCATTTCAGTAGCTTTGTGATTGTACTGAAGGGACAGAAATTCCTGACCAGATTCCATTTCCATTGTAGGATTCTTGCACATAACTTCCCTTGTGACTAAGTAAAGGTACTGTTGACAGGAATGGATGCCAAACCCTTGAAGGATGAAACAAACACTGACTTTTCACATCTGGGTTTGAATTCAGCCCAAGCTGGTGGTGTGAAAGTCTTCAGTCTGTAAGCTGAGGAGTCTAAGTACTGCTTCCTGGTGAGCATGAATCCACAGTACAGAATGGTCCATCCTTCAGCATTAGTCTGGTGATCTCACTTGAGGCTACAGGTGGCCTGTTGTGTGAGGTGCTACGGTCATAATGGGGAGGCTGATGAAACTGGAGAGTACGGCTTGTTGCTGAGGCCAGAGTAGAGGGAATGTTATTGTATGTCTAATACATGCTTTGATTGATCCAGTAGTGCTGACTGTTAGATGTAAAGTAAAAAAGTGTTCCAATCCCCAAACCTTAGCTTTTCTGAACAATAATAAAATTCCAATTACCATTGAGGTTGCATTGATGTTTCTTGAAAGTGATAAATAGCTGTGGAAAATGGAGGAATATCCACCTGACCTTGTAATTAAGGGCAGAATTTTCTCATTGATGAGGAAAGTTGGAGAATATTCCAGTCTTAGAAAAACTTTACCAAACTGATCACCGTTTTGAATGCTGTTTTTTTTTCCCCCTCACTCTCTTCACAGGTGTTGGCATTCCTACATGGTCTACTCACATTCCATCATTTGACCTTTGAACTGACTCAGGATTTCTTGCCCTATAAACAGCAGCTTCAGCTGAGCTTGCAACATGTGAGTTCGGTTGTGATGTATAATTATGACTGAAAGTAAACAGGCAGATGGAATTGGGGGTGTGTGGGGGGAATTCACTAACTGTTTGAAGTCTCTGCCAGTAACACAGGCCTTAGTACCCACTTTTAAAAAAAAAACCTTTCCCCATACTTTTCTGTGCAGACTCCATTTTCTCCAATGTCCTTCCTACATTCTGTATTAAACTCCTTCATTGTCCACTTCTCTCTCCATCTTTCAGAAAAACCTGGAACATATTGATTTGACCAAGCATGGCTTTTCCTTTCTGCACCTTCTGTGGAGCATTTTGAGCTGTTTCCTTCCATGGGAATGACACTAAATGCTACTACTTGTTGATTGAATTGAATCTAGTTAATAATCGATAGTAGACTAATGTTTAAAAAGTTCCCTGTAAATGTATTAACTTGTTGCCCTTTTTGAACAGATGGAAAATGTCTGCTGGCCCCTATAATTAAATGGTTCTGTACAGATAATTCCAACAGTAATCCCACAGCTGTGGGAAATTAGATGAGGACCACTTCAGAAAATCTGTTATTGCATCTTGTCCTGAAGGGTACACCACATCTCCTTCACATCAGCCAGTATGGTGGGTGGAATACACAGGCCTTAGGAGTCAGCAAAACTTGGTCATTTCAGGAACTCAGCCTCTTCATAAATCCCTCGATGCGCGGCCGTGACCAACAGGGTAAAGTTAAATGGGAGGCAGTAGATTCTGAAATGGCATCGGTTGTTTCCACAGACGAGGAATCACTTCATGGGCACTAGAGAGGAGATGGAGGATCTCATGAAAAGAATGAAAGAAGCTCCACAAACCTGCAAACTTCCGGGACAGCCCACCATCGAAGGCTACCTCTACTCTCAGGAGAAACGTAAGGACTAGGTGTCCCGCTAAGACTCCAGATTTGTTTCGTCTTTGTGGTTTTTCTGAATTGATTTGTTCAGGTCACTACCGTACTCGGTTTCCTGAAATTAGTTGTTCGGAATTTCCCTGTCCAGATCAAATTAAGGACTCAAAATTGAAGAGTGAGCAATGGTGCAGATTTGATGATCCATCTTTAACAATTCATCGTAATGAATGAGCCATGGTCTTTACTGCATGTCTTGGTGCCATCTTGTGCCTTAATTCAGTATTGCAACAGTTTGGTTATTTCTCCACTCTAGCTTATTCTACGTGGATTCCAGTTGTAACTTCGCTCTTCCTCTTACTCCAGTATTTTATTTGTTTCTTATTGGCTGATTATACAATTTTCCCACTAGATGTATAGCAGAGATAACTAGCCAGGTTCCAATACAACTTTTCACATCCATGCTCATTCTGGATTCATTAAACCCCTTCAATAATCTGATTATTTGTTGCTAATATTAGTCTCTCAGAACATCATCCAGCAAGTCTTTTATACAAAAGTTAAGGCTCTGAAGGAGTGTTCCTGATCTTAGCATGACCCTCTGGGGTGGGGGTGGAGGAGGTTCTTTCATATTAGTTGAGAGGGAAGGGGGAGAGCTGGTGCAAAAGGGCTTTCAGCCGACATGACTCTTGGCAGTACAAGAGCAGTATTGGTGGAAATCGAAGAGCCCCCTGGCCACTAGGCCTTGCTGCCTAGTGAACATGATGTGGTAAAGAGATAACGAGGTGGATCTCCGGTTGTGTAGAATTTACATCTATTTTTGACTCTGCAGGGGCTCTAGGATTCTCCTGGGTGAAATACTACTGCAAATATGTGAAAGATACCAAAATTCTAAGCATGACCTCGTGTGATCCAAAACCTGGGATGAAGCAAGTGAGTATCCTATTGATGTAGAGCCCAGACTGTGTTGGAGTTACTGTATAATTCTTCTTTGGCCTCCTTATCTCGAGAGACAATGGATAAGCGCCTGGAGGTGGTCAGTGGTTTGTGAAGCAGCGCCTGGAGTGGCTATAAAGGCCAATTCTAGAGTGACAGGCTCTTCCACAGGTGCTGCAGAGAAATTTGTTTGTCGGGGCTGTTACACAGTTGGCTCTCCCCTTTCGCCTCTGTCTTTTTTCCTGCCAACTACTAAGTCTCTTCGACTCGCCACACTTCAGCCCTATCTTTATGGCTGCCCGCCAGCTCTGGCGAACGCTGGCAACTGACTCCCACGACTTGTGATCAATGTCACAGGATTTCATGTCGCGTTTGCAGACGTCTTTAAAGCGGAGACATGGACGGCCGGTGGGTCTGATACCAGTGGCGAGCTCGCTGTACAATGTGTCTTTGGGGATCCTGCCATCTTCCATGCGGCTCACATGGCCAAGCCATCTCAAGCGCCGCTGACTCAGTAGTGTGTATAAGTTGGGGATGTTGGCCGCCCTGAGGACTTCTGTGTTGGAGATATGGTCCTGCCACATGATGCCAATCTGTATAGTTTCTGTTCCGAAGAAGGGTCACTGACCTGAAACGTTAACTCTGCTTCTCTTTCCACAGATGCTGTCAGACCTGCTGAGTGATTCCAGCATTTCTTGTTTTTGTATAATTACTGTATGTTACTGTATAATGGATGTGTACATAATTCACCCTGGAGCAGAGATTTGGAATGATAGACAATGCTGGAAATGCAATGACCAATCAGTTCAAGAGTAGCTAGCATTTCACATGTCAATGTGAGAAGTTTTCACCTGAACAGTTTTAACTTGTCCCCACTCTTTGAAAGTGGACTGGCATTTTAAGCAACAACAAATTTCTTTTTTTTTTACTTCGGGTTTCCAGCTTTGAAGTTTTCTTTTAATCTGATCAGAGACTGGAGTTTGTCAAAATGTCTCACATCACTGCGCTTCCAAAGCAATTCATTCTGTGAAGCTCTTTGGGACATTTCAACCAACGTAGTTAGGTAATTGCAGGTATTATTAATTTTGACTTTGGGTCACGAATGTAACATACTGAGTTGGTATGGGACAATTGCTGCTTAGTTTTGTCCTACCCTTTTTTGATCTCCCCAGACCACGTACAGCTGAGAGGACACGTAGATGAGCAAGTGATGAATGCAGGCATATCTCTCTCCACCCTTTCTCTCTCGTGCTCTCTCTCTGCTCCCCTCGCTCTCTCTCGCTCTCTCTCTCGCTCGCTCTCTCTCTCGCTCTCTCTCTCGCTCTCTCTCTCGCTCTCTCTCTCGCTCTCTCTCTCGCTCTCTCTCTCGCTCTCTCTCTCGCTCTCTCTCTCTGCTCTCTCTCTCTGTCTCTCTCTCTCTGTCTCTCTCTCTCTGTCTCTCTCTCTCTGTCTCTCTCTCTCTGTCTCTCTCTCTCTGTCTCTCTCTCTCTGTCTCTCTCTCTCTGTCTCTCTCTCTCTGTCTCTCTCTCTCTCTCTGTCTCTCTCTCTCTCTGTCTCTGTCTCTGTCTA